>NW_016107428.1:3245860-3261380 GCF_001604975.1 Cebus imitator
GCCACCAAGCCCAGCTGAATTTTTGTATTTTTAGTAGAGACGGGGTTTCACCATGCTGACCAGGATGGTCTCGATCTCTTGACCTCGTGATCCACCTGCCTCGGCCTCCCAAAGTGCTGGGATCTCATGATTGTTTTGATAATGTTTGTCATTTTTCTATTTTCTTTTCTTTTCCTTTCAACCCACCTATATTTTTATGTTTGAATTCAGTTTTTGTAGATGTGATAGAATTGGGTTCTGCTTTATCCACTCTATTAAAGCTCTACCTTGTAATTGGTATTTTTAGACTACTTACAATTAATGTAATTATAATTTACAGGTTAAACCTGGCATTTTATTATCTATTTCATCTTTCATCCTTTATTGCTTATTTCATTGTTTCTCTTTCTTTGCCTTCTTGAGGATTACTTGGACAATTTTTAGAGTTCCATTTTAATTTATGCATATCATCTTTGTATAGATTTCTTAATGATTATTATCTATGTGTGTGTATATATCATAAAATGTACAGATGTCATAACCTATAGGTGTCACAATTTTACTACTTAAAAGTAGTAAAATGTATTGATCTTATTTTTCTTTTAAGTCTCTTCACTTTCCCAACTTTTAGGGTATACTTATATAACATATGATTGTCTATTTCCTCACTCTTGCTGCAGTAAAATTAAAATATATATATGTAACACAATATATTTAGTGTGTTTCTGGATTGAAACTGCTCTCCTTTCCATAAGCGAGAAGAAATGTATACAATATACCATTTAGAGGGAATTATATTTTGTGTGCATTGTTTTATCAATTAACAAATTAGGTATTAGATACTTAGAAATTTGACTATGTAAAGGGACAAACTGACACTTGTTTTAAGATAATTTTTAGAGCAGTTTTGTTTCACACCAAAATGTAGAGGGAGGTACAGAGATTTTCCATATACTCCCTAATTTCACTCATATGCGGCCTTCAGTATTATCAACACATCCCCAACATGATGGCACATTTGTTGTAATACAAATGATGAGCCTACATTGAAACACCATAATCACTCGAAGTCTATAGTTTAATATTCGGGTTCACTGCTAGTGTTGTAGATTCTATTGCTTTGGACAAGTGTATAATGACATGTACCTATTATGACAGTATCAAACAATGTATTTTTAGTACACTAAAAATCCTCTGGTTCTACCTATATATCCCTCCTTTTCTCTCCCATCCACCAGCAACCATTATTTTTTTTTATTGTGTCCACAGTTTTACCTTCTCCAGTGCCATATAATTGGAATCATATAGTAGGTTAGATTTTTCAGATTTTTTTTTTCATTTAGTAGTATGTATTTAAGGTCTCTCCATGTCTTTCCATGATATGGTGGGTTGCTCATTTTTTTCTAGCACTGACTAATATTCCATTATCTGGATGTAACACTGTTTATTTATTCATTCACCAACAATACCTTTTATATTTGCAGCATTATTTTTTCCAGTAATGTCATATCTAGTAAAATGTGTAGTTTTATCTATATTAATCTGCCTCAGTATGCTTATGCTATAATAGCTGAGTATGAAAGAATAAGCTTATAGGTTTTCTAAAGAGAACATATATCTTTCAAGAATGAATATAGATGACACTTTCTACATTAATATATTTTAAACATTACCTTTAATAGCCATAACAATTATTACTTTGTTTAATTTAGATCATATATTCCTATGTCAATCCTCATTTACTGGTTTTCTTTTGTGGTTTATCCTTTCATTATGATAAAGAATATAAAATATGTTTTTTAAATGCATCAGTATAAAATTCAGATAAGTATAGCAAGAACTTACTTGGCACTGGATTTGATTAACAGGCTTTAATAGTAAACCTTTCATTGATTCACTGCTATCCTTTCCCCCTCAGAAGGTGTTGTTATTTTATTTAATTATCTGTGTCCTAACAGTTATTAATGTATATATGTTAGGTTTAGTACATAAAGCTGAAATAGTTATCAACCTAGGAGTGTTGAGCAAGAGTGAGATTGAAATGTTATAAAAGACATCTCAGAAAAAAGAAAAGGTAGTTATCTTTAATAACTAACAACAGGAATACAGTCTCACAGGTGAAGATATAGTGCAAGTGGAATCACAAAGGAAGAATCACCTGGGAGAGTGAGAGTGGGAGGACAGGTATATTATAGCAAAGAACTCAGCAAAAAGATAATGTCTGACCTGTGTCAGGTCTCCATATGCAAGACTGGAGCCTGAAAGTCTGAAGTCCTGCTTGCCTCTGCTAAAGTCTCCCATTGGCCTGCGTTCCCCATTGTCCCTGATGACTCAGTGGATCTTCCCCAGACAAGCCCCTCACCCAACCCTGCCATCTTAACCGTTCTTATGATAATGTAAATACCTCTCACCCAACCCCACCACTGTAACTGAACTTACTCTGCAACACCCCCACCACCCAAAAAACTACCCAAGCCTAGAAAACCAACTCCTATCTCACTGCCCTTTGCTAATGCCGTTTTCGGCCTTAGCCCACCTGCACCCAGGTGAATAAACAGCCATGTTGATCACACAAAGCCTGTTTGGAAGGTCTCTTCATTCGAAGCACGCATTTTTCAACAAGCTGTACCTTAAAAGAGGATTTGCTTTTTAGATAAAACAGAATGAAGTTCAGGGCCATAGGGTAAATGGAGCAAACCACGTACCAAAGGAAATGCCTAAGTAGAAAGACATGAAACAGAAAGCAATGTGTAGTAATTTATGTTTTCAATTACCATCAAAATGGAAGAAAATGGAGCTAGATAAAATCAAAGGTTAGATCAGGAAGTGGGCCTATCCTGAAATGACAGCAAAGCACAGTATACAGGAATGCCTATATGCTTTACATCTAAAGTTTTAGAAGTTATAAATTAAGCTGTTAATGACATGACTTATACCTTTATAATTGTCTGGCAGGACAGGCTCTAATTTAAAAATCTTGAACTTCTTAAACTTCTTTACCAGAATGCCAGTAAGAAGAGAGCTGGCCCCTTGGTCTGCCTCTCCTCTTTGCCACACCTAGCTCAGCCTTGCACAGTAAAAATGCTGTCACTCATGCCTGTGGCCACTCTGGCCCACAAGCCAAATCATACCTCCCTAAAACTGGTGCCTAATAAATATTTTTATACTATAGTCCCTTTACAACATAGATTTCTCATCACTTGGGTAAGGACGTAACCAGAGGAGAGCTGGAATGATGCCCTCCAAAGCATTGGACCCAGGGCCTTATATGCTAATTATAGTAATTTGAATATTATCTTGCAAACTAAAGTGAGTTATTGAAGAAATGAATATTATATATACACTTTTACTTTTCACATCACTATAAATTAGGGCAAAACATAAATAGGAGGACTTTTCCTTATAAGGAAAAGCAATATAATACTTACATAGTCAACCTTCTTCAAAAGACTTCATTTATTAAAGTACTGTATAATAGAATTGTCAAACAACTAACTGAAGTGTACACAACCATTTGCTACGTGTAATGTTCCATGTACTTCAAGTACCTGAAATAATTCTGCTAAACTGTGAATTTAATGCTGCTAATAAGACATTTCAAACAATGGGAGTAATAGACTCGCTTTAAATAAGATTTGCTCATCTTTAAGCTAAAGCTTACACCACCACTGCTCTGGAAATCCTTTGATCACCTTGACATAAAAAGAGCAGAAGGAAGGAAATAGGAAGAGCACTTGAACATGGACCAGGAAGTGGAATGTAGGAAGCCTGGTTTTCAAATAGCATTATTCTTTTGTCCCTCATCTACCCTTGAAGAATACAGGCTGAAATTCCAGAATTTTTTTTTCTGAAAACTTGTTCATCCACACTGTGAATCACAAACTAAATAAACATGAAAATGGTTACAAAGGAAACAATAATTTATATCTTAAAGAGAATGTCAAAAACATTAACATTGTTTTGTCTTAAAGTTGCTGTACTTAAGGTTGGGAAGGGGAGGGAAGAGGAACTAATTTAATGAATTAAAAAGTAAGAGGCAAAAAACTCCAATTTTTCATTAACTTTTCATCGAGTAGTGATTATTTTGAATACAAGAAGAATCTTTATCAAGGCTCAGGGAGGAATGTTACCATCATTGCTAACCATATTGATGCCAGTGGTTTTTCTTCACTCCGTGATTCCTGGTCAAGTAGTTGTTGGGCTAGTTGAGTCTTTAAGTTGGAAAGAGGGACTCTGATATTACAGGGACTCTGGGAGAAAACTAGAGGGACTCTGATATAGGGACTCTGGAATAACTTGTTATTTGCAACACAATGGAATTTGAAAGTTTCATTCCTGTGTGAATCATAGGTCTTAATGAGATATACAGGTATGTCTGGAAGATTTTTCTTGACTATATTGGGCATCTTAGGTGGCCTAATTCAAAAGTAGTCCCCCTTAGTCCACTTCCTTCAGAACAGTGGTGATTAATTTTGGTTATACTGGCTCTTTGAAAATGTGATAAAAGCCTGATGTTATAAGTAAAATTTCAATGCTGCAAAAGAAATAGCACTCAAAGATAAATTCTCTCATCAAGGCAATTTACTTCTATAGAAGGGTGCGGCTCACAGATGGAGCAATGGTGGCTGCACACTTCGACAAGGCCGGAAAGGGGTACTTATGCCCGACAGAGGTCATCCCTACTGCTATATAGTTCCTCTATTGGCTAGGGTTAGACTGCACAAGGTAGACTAATCCGAACTGGCTATTTTAAAGAGAGCAAGCATCCAAGCTGAAGCAGCAGGGTGGAGATTTTGGCAGAAAGGATGGTTATGGGTGGGTCAGAGCAAGTAGTCAGGGGTGACCTAGGTCAAAGAAGGTGACCGGAGCAGGTGACTGGTGCAGGTGACCGGGATGAATCAGGACGGAGCCAGGGCTGGGGGAACATATGTGAGCTACTGATTAGAACCTGTGGAAAAGGTTGTTTACTGAAATTACAAGGAAGTTAAACTTTAAAATACAGAATTAAAGAATAAGAGATCTGAGCATACTGACATACTGATGCTTTGAGGAGAAACTTGGGGTTCACTATAACACTGAACTCCCAACTTAGAAAAGCACATGTAGCCATTCAAAACTTTTCATGTAATTTCAGGCAGTTCCTGACCCACTTTGAGCCTGTACATCGGACCTTTTAAGTGTTCTGGGTCTATTTCCTCCAGCAATCATGGGATTCAAGGTTTCCTAATACAAAATTATCCGCATTTAGTCAGCATTTAGTAAGTATTGATTGATTAAATACTAGTGTTTTTGCTTTATTTTGGAGATGAACATGAAATCCATCATTAAACTTTCCCTAAAAACTTGAAAAGTTGTTTTTCTACAAGGAACTGATTTTCCAGTACAAATGTTTGATTTACTTAAATAATTCAATTTAATGAACATATGCTGTGCAACAGATATCTTTATATATACATGATGTCAACAAACATCTTCATGTATATAATAGTATATAAAAATAATAATGTTTAAGAGCATAAGCTCTGATGTCAGATGGATTGGGTTTGAATTGTTAAGACTCCTGTATTTCAGTTTAATAAAACATAGAACAAATTAACAGGTAGTTACATATGTTTGTTATTTCAATTAAACATATTAAAGTATATAAAATACAGCAAAATATCTGACATAGTAAGTGCAACTAATGCTTGTTTATAACTATAAGAAAGTTTATTATGCAAGAAAAGTTCTTTCCAGGTATATACTTAATAAAAAGCAACTATTAAGAAAGATTACATAATATGAGTGGCTAAAATTTACTCTTACGCTGAAGTAAACACTTCAAATGGGTTGATAGAAATCTTTGCTTTATGTTTTATCCTTTGAATTATTATAAAGAACACAAAAGATTTTTTTATGCATCAAGATAAAATTGAAGTGCAGCCATATCAGTCCTTTTTATCAGTTCTTTCTCTAGACAATGCAGTCAGAGTAAGAAAAGTATAGGAGAGAAACTCTAGTTTGACTGACTTAGATTAATTAGGGCTGAGTAGCAATTCCATATTTAAATTTTCAGTCCTTAGGGAAAAGATGTTGGACTATTAACAGAACCTGCACAGATTCTCTCTCCTTGAGGTAGATTTCATTTCTTACTTAAGCATACACTTAAAATGGATGGGGAAGGAATATAAAACTTGCTAGTAAAGTGGTGAATGATCTGATAGAGTTAAAATGTTTGTAGACTAAATCTCACACTGGAACTTACTGTGCTATTTGTTTTCCAAAAAAACCCAAACAGTTCTTAATTTTGTTTTGTTTTGTTTTGTTTACTACTGGAAAATTATGTTTTGAGAGAACATAGCCACTATATATTTGAATACCTATTATTCCTGTTTTAATACTATTGCACTGAATGTGCAAACCTACCAGAATTCAGCCTACCATTTGTGAACAGCTTGAAAATACAGATAAGGGAGCGTATACAGCTCTAGGTTTTATTTTATAATCTTGCTAGGCATCCAGGAGGCAAAATATTATTTTTTTTCTACTTCATTATCATTGCAAAGTCCCACAAGGGATGTGCAGAATTGTCTCTATTTTGCAGAATGTCCTAGGGGATGGAGGTTACAAATCCTGTCCACTACAAAAAAAGTGCTAACTTTCACTGCCAACATAGTCCAGGCAGATTTATTAGAGGGAAGCTTGACTTTGTACTTATTTCTTCTGAATCTGTAAATTATAGTGTCTGTGGAATAGATCACCAGAGAAAAGGAATAATTCTCTTCATTTCTACTTGTCTTGGAGATAAAAATTCCACAGATTCTATTTCCTGTACAACTGTAGTCTAGAAGACAATTTCTTCATAAGCACTGACTACAACCAATAGCCAATTTTTTAATGGTCCCTTGAATAACAGTACTAGATTCAAAATTTCACATCTTTGCTCACATTTTTTTCACACTTGAAGTGTTTTCTTACTCCCTACATTTACATAAATTTTATTTGTGATTTAAGATGTCATCTTAAATCATCTACTCCAAAAAGTCTTTCTTTCTTGACCACTAGATATAAAATGGTGCTCCACTATAGCATATGGTCTCTGTGACTTCCTTTTCTTTCCTTTTTTTTTTTTTTTTCGAGAGCAAGTCTTGCTCTATTGCCCAGGCTGGAGTGCAATGGCACGATCTCAGCTCACTGCAACCTTCACCTCCCAGGTCCAACTGATTCTCCTGCCTCAGCCTCCCGAGTAGCTGGGACTACAGGTGCCCATCACCACGCCTCGCTGATTTTTTGTATTTTTAGTAAAGATGGGTTTTCACTGTGTTAACCATGATGGTTTCAAACTCGTGACATTGTGATCCACCCGCCTCCAACTCCCAAAGTGCAGGGATTACAGGAATGAGCCACCGTGCCCTGCGTGGTTCTCTTTTAAAAATGTATAACTTTCTGCCTCAGCAAATGTGCACTTGGCTATTTATGTAATACCCCCAATGAGCCTATCAACTCTTCTAAAACAGAATCATATCTTATACATGGAAAGTAGTGATCACTATTGTTAGCTCCAGAGTTCACTAGAAGACCTAGTTCTTGCTTGACCCTCTGACAAGTCTTCAAGCTCCAATCGCAGGTTAAAATAGGGGCTGGTAAATTACATTTCATGGGCCAAATCTTGTTGGCTGCTTCTCTTTTTTTTCATAAATATTTGTTGGAACACAGCCACATCTATTTGTTTACTAATTCTATGACTGCTTTCTCACTGGCAGAGTTCAGTAGTTACAACAAAGACCATATGGCTACCCAAACAAATTAGATTTACTATTTGATTCTTTATATATGTATAAAAGTTTAGACAAACCCCATGCTAAAGACAGAGTGCTAGAGACCTTCTCTCTCTTTACTATGATTTTGTAGCTGCGGTAAGGTTAATGAGCTAGCATTATTATCTTTGTTATAACTTTCCTCACCCAGTCCCCTCCTGAATCCAGTAAAAATCTGCCTTGCTCCATTTCATCAATCTTCTGGATCCTATATTTGAACTCACAGAAAACATTTATGTTAGACACTGTTCTACTCCCTATTTGAAAGCCACTAAGACTCAGGCATCATGACCGCTACTCTACCCTCCTCATGCTCTAGGAGCTCAGGAAACAGAAGAAAAGCAGGGGAGTTCTGGCTTAGCCAAATGAGAATTATTCCAAGTGCATTGAAAAGATTAGAGCTTCCACAGACTTTTCCCTGGGCAAGAAGCACAACCTACATAAGAAATTACAAAGAAAACTAAGGACAGGTTTTCAATAAAGCGTTGTGAACCTGGAAGAAAGTTTTCTAAACTATAATAATAAAAATTAAATTTCAATCAATGACTTAGAGGAAAGACTGGATAATCTTTCCTTTCTCGCTATAGAGAATCTTATTACAGAATTGTTGTTGTGAGTGAGATGGCCTAACAGTATACTACCAAAAATGTAAGCAAAACAGCATTATAGAGGTGAGTCATTCCTCTAATTAAATGCTTAAATTAAATTACTTTGGGGGATTTTAAAATAATTTACTTGTCAGATCTTTAAAATTGATAATGTATTTTAATAGCTCTTTATAAATATTCACTGTGTATCTAATTTTGTAATCAGAGTTGTATATTTTTCCCATTAAGGGGGATTCTTAAACTGTAGATTTACCCCTATCAGAAAATCATTAATTGCCACCTACATCTATATGTTCCAAAGGCACCACATATTAAATATGAACATAACAGCTCCCCACAAACTCTAAACACTAAGACCAGTGCTCCTCCACAAAGATTTTTCTAACCTTCCCTCTTCTGGGCTGAGTTAGTTATGATAACTCTTTTGAGTTACTATAAACTCAAGTCCTTAGTAAATTGAGCAAATCTGTTTAAAATCCAGGTTTTATACAAAACATGTTGGAGCAAATATGGTTAAATGGGAAGTGGCTTACCATACTTATACGAAGGAATCTTTTATGTTACATTTTGCATATTCTCAAGTTTTGTTTTGTTTTGTTTTGTTATTTTTCTCTCAGAAGCTGAACCAGACCATTGGGAATGCTCTCTAGTTGACTTAGCATCTCTGTACTTTGGCATCCTTCTGAATTTTTTCTCATAAATATTTCTAACTGTAAAGAACCTGGAAATTATTTTCATGAAGTGAAGTAGATGCAATACTGAATCAAGACTAAGAGCAGAAGGAGGTGGGGCAAGATGGCTAAATAAAATACTTAACTGATCATCCTCCCCACAGAAATGCCAAACTAAACAGCTATTCACATCCTCCCCACAGGAATGCCAAATTGAACAACTATTCACACACACACACACACACACACTCACACACACAGAAAACACTTTCATAAGAACCAAAAATTAAGTAATTATAGTACCTAGTTGTAACTATATGTCACTGAAAGAATCTTTGAGAATTGAACTGCTGCATCGCCCTCCTTCAGTGACTGCATGGCACTGAGAGAGAATCTGTGCGCTTGAGGATGGGAGAGTGCAAGGATTGTGGGATTTTGCATTGGAACCTAGTGCTATTCTGTCACAGTGGAAGGCAATACTGGGCAGAATTCAGCTAGCGCCCACAAAGGGAGCATTTGGACAAGCCCTAGCTAGAGGGGAATTGCCCTTGTCAGCAGTTGGAACCTGAGTTTTGGCAAGCCTTACTACTGCACTATAAAGTGCACTGAAAGGCACTTTATAATCCTGAAAGGCAATCTAGGCCATAAGAACTTCAATTTCTGGGAAAGTCCTGCTGCTATGCTGGGCTTAAAGGTAGTGGACTTGGGGTGGATGTAACCCAGTAAGACACCAAACAGGGTGGCCAAGGGAGTGTTTTGGTCATCCCTCTTCCAGCTCTGGGCATCTTAACAAAAAGAGAAAGATAGCCCATTTGTTTGGGAGACAATAAAGAAGAGAATAAGAGTCTGTGCCTGATAATCCAGAGAATTCTGCTGAATTTTATCCAAGACCACTATGATGGTGTATATGAGTCTGTTAGAATCACAGCATTACTGGGTTTGGGAAGACCCTTTAGGAAGATGTAGCTGCAGTAACCAAAGTCTTAGATCACAGCCCCTAAGTCCCTTCAAATACCTGGAAAGCCATGCCTAGAATGATAGGTACAAATAAGTCCAGACTGTGAAGGCTACAGTGAATACCTAACTCTTCAGTGCCTAGATACTGACAAACATCCACAAGCATCAGGATCATCCAGGAAAACATGGTCTCACCAGATGAACTAAATAAGCCACCAGGGACTAGTCACAGGGAAAAAGAGATATGTGACCTTTCAGAAAGATAATTCAAAATAGCTGTTTTGAGGAAACAAAATAAAATTTAAGATAACACAGGAAAGGAACTCATAATCCTATCAGATAAATTTACCAAAGAAAGCAAAATAATTAGAATCAAGCAGAAATTCTGGAGCTGAAAAATGCCATTGACATACTAAAGAATCATTTTCATCTGATCAATTCTGTTACTAAGAATACAATTTCTTAGTATTCTTTTCAATTATTAAGAATTGTATTCTTAGTAACAGAATTGATCAGATGAAAGAATTAGTGAGCCTGAAGACAGGGTATTTGAAAATAAACAGTAAGAGGAGACAAAAGAAAAAAGAATAAAAAATAATAAAGTATGCCTATAAAATATAGAAATAGCCTCAAAAGGGCAAATCTAAGCAATATTGGCATAAAAGAGTAGGTAGAGAAAGATAGAAATTTATTCAAAGGGATAATAACAGAGAGCTTTCTAAACCTAGAGAAATATGTCAATATTCAACTATAAGAAGGTAATAGAGCGCCAAGCAGATTTAACAAAAGAAGACTACCTCAAAGGATTTAATAATTAGACACCCAAAGGTCAAGAAAAAAGAAAGTATCCTAAAAGCAGCAGTAGAAAGAAACAAATAACATACGATGTAGGTCTAATATGGCTGGCAGCAGAAATCCCCATGACACCTTAGAGGCCAGAAGAGAGTGCCGTGACATATTTAAAGGACTAAAATGAAGAAGAAAAAAAAAGGAACTTTAATCCTAGAGTAGCACATTAAGCCAAAATGTCCTTCATACATGAAAGGGAAGTAAATACTTTCCTAGACAAACAAAAGCTATGGAATTTCATCAACACCAGACCTGCCCCGAAATAAATGCTAAAAGGGGTTCTTCAATCTGAAAGCAGTGGATATTAATGCACAATAAGAAATAATGTGAAGGTACAAAACTCATCACTAATATTAAATCCATGGAAAAACACAGACAATTATAGCACTTTAATAGTGATATATAAACTACTCATACCTTGGGTAAAAGACTAAAAACTAAACTGATCAAAAATAACTACAAGTTTTCAAGACACAGACAATATAATAAGATATAAGTAGAAACAACAAAAAGGTAAAAATAAAAACAGGGGTTTGGATAGAGTTAAAGTGTAGGCTTTTTGTTAGTGTTATTTTTGCTTGTTTGTTACTTTAATTTTTTGTTTATGCAATCAGTGTTATGCTATCATCAATTTAAAATAATGAATGAGTCATGAAATAATTGTAAGCTTCCTGGTAACATCAAATCACATAATACAAATCAGTACAACCACTGTGGAGAGCAGTTTTGAGATCCCACAGAAAGCTAAAAGCAGAGTTCCCATATGATCTAGCAACTCCACTGTTAGGTATGCACCCAAAAAGAAGTAAGTCAGTGTATCAAAGAGATTGCTGCTTTTCTGTGTTTATTGCAGCACTATTCATAATAGCAAGAATTCATTATAAGATTTGGAAGCAGCCTAAGTATCAATCAACAGATGAATGAATAAAGAAAATGTGGTACACGTACATGATGGACTCTTATTCAGAAGTAAAAAAAAAAAAAATGCAATTTTGTCATTTGCAACAATGTGGATGGAAGTGGAGGTCATTGTGTTAAGTGAAATAAACCAGGTACTGAAAGACAAACTTCACATGTTCTCACTTATTTGTGGGAGCTAAAAATTAAAATAATTGAGCTCAGGGAAGTAGAGAGTAGAATGATGGTTTCCAGAGACTGTAAAGAGTACTGGGGGTGAAAGTGGGGATAAGTGGAAGGTGGCTAAGGGGTATGAAAATATCGTTAGATAAAATAAATAAAATCTAGTATTTAATAGCACAACAAGATGACTACAGTGAACAATACTTTAATTGTGGATTTAAGAATAACTAAAAGAGCTTAACTGAATTTTTTATAACACAAATAAAGGGTAAATGCTTGAGGTACTGGATACCCCATTTTCTTTGATGCAATTATGCATTGATGCCTATATGAAAATTTATTATAAATATATACACTTACTATGTCTCACAAAAATTAAATATTAAGTTTTTAAAAGGCTTGAGAGTAGCTACTATTTTTTGTTCCATTCTGTTGGGCAGTGATTGGACAGGTATCAGGCCACAGGTCATCCTAAAAGAGGTCTCAGAGAGGCAGACCCGTTACCTGTGTGTATTTGTCCTGCCCCACCACATATATCATTGAACATGGAATTTTGAGATAAGATGGGTCATTTGAAGTAATCAGTTCTTTGAAAGGGTTAGTGCCAAGGAAAGAGATGAGTAGAGGGGGTCCTAGGAGTAGAAGACAGAATTTAAAGAGCCACAACTCTAAGATGTCAAGCAGTTCAAGGGACTATTGTCTTGCCCCCAGAAGGTATACAGTAAACCTTTACTGAATATAGATATGAAAATTAGATGGTGAGATTGAAACTATAGAGCTCGTTTTCCCGAAGGGCTAGAATTTAAATCACTTCATCAGACTAGGTTGAAATGAAGAGATTATATTTTGTATTAAATCTTAACAATTCAGGATTCTGTTACTCAGTGATGCACCTCAAACTTGACTTATTCTACGTAGACTGTTTATCTGAGTAAAAATTATTTGATGCATATATATCTTTTAAAAACTTGAATCCTGTGATTCTCAAATCCTGTTTTTAAACCAGGTAGATCAGATCTATCCCTTAAAAAGTTTATTACCAATACATATGCCTGGAACCTGCTCCCTACATATTTATATTCATCAGTTCTGAGTCAAAAGACATATTTATTTGTTAGATGCTTTCAGATAACTCTAATGTGTTGCCAGGATTAGAAACCATCTTAGTAACTCAATCTGCCAACCCATTCATCATTACAGTGCCACAGAGAAGTCATTTACTACCGTGTTTTTGAATTCTTATGATAGGAACTCACCAATTTTTCAACAGATATTTTTACAAAATGCTTTTATAGTTCCAGAAAATTGTTTTCAATATAAACTTACAGAGAATAAGAATATCCGTGTGTTAAGCAGTGTTATACATGTTATTAAACACAAAATGCATTGAAACAAGTTTTGGGAGGGTGTTGAATATAAATGTGCATAATTTAGAAAATATCCACAGTTTGATCAACTAATCTATATTTACTCAAATACAATAATAATAATAATGAATACTTTAAAATGTGTTTAAAAATATTTTTCAAAACGCCATTTTTTTAAAAAATTCAAGTTTATGCTCTTTGTTTTCTTAGCATATACTATCACTTTGGGAGGCTCAGATCAAAATAATTTCAGATAAGTATGTCTAATTGTGGATAGACAGGTTTCCTTTGGAAATTTTTTGGGTATAGTGGAGAAAAGTATCCTATTAACAAATATTTGGCCAGGTGCTGTGACTCAGACCTGTAATCCCAGCACTTTGTGAGACCAAAGGGGTCAGATCACCTGAGTTCAGCAGTTTGAGACCAGCCTGGTCAACATGGCAAAGTTCCATCTCTATGAAAAATACAAAAATTTTCTGGACATAGTGGTGGGAACCTGTAGTCCCAGCTACCCAATAGGCTGTCAGGAGAATCGCTTGAACTCGGGAGGCAGAGATTGCAGTGAGCAAAGATCGCACCACTGCACTTTAGCCTAGGCAACAAAGCAAGACTTAGTCTCAAAAAAACAAACAGACAAACAAACAAACAAACAAAAAAACCAGAAAACAAAAAAACTAAGGAATCTAAGAAGTAAATTCCCTGACTTTCAAAATTACTCCATATTCTTAGCCCATTTACAGAAGTCCATTAATATTGTGTTATCCTGGGAATAGAACATGGGAGTTCTTTAAATAAGATTTCACTTTGCAGTAGTAAGTTAATTATTTTCAAATATAATTTCAAAGTATATTTCTTAGAATCATCAATATCCCTGTTCCAATCATTGGAAATCTCAGTCTTCATGGATATAGAGAAATAAAAGTAAACAAAATATATTTTGGTTCAATTCATAATTTCTAGATAGGTTGCATCTCAAAATGTGGCTCTTGCCTTAATATAATTTCTGGTCATTTAATACTGCTTCTCACTTTCATAACCCCATAGCCTCATTAACAAACATATTTCAATAATAGATGTGATCAATGAATAAATTCCCAAGTCAGACATATTCATTGATTTCCTTATGTCTAGGATGGTATTTATATTTTGGGCTTATATGATTAAATAAATTCTAGTTGTCTAGGTATTTGGATGTATAAAGGAGAGTCTAATATATTCTGTTCTTTCCCCATCCTCACTGGTCTTACACTGGGAATAGAACATGTTTTTCTTATGCTTTAAAGAAATGATTTTTTCTAATGTGAAGTTAGAGTAATTTTAGATGTTCATCTCCATGACATCAATATTTTAAAGTTCCTGTACCCATGGAACAATTTATTTCTTGCATCTCTTCACTTGTAAATTAGTTCCATTAACTGTCAGAGCTTGTTTGTGAGAACAGCTTTCATCAGCTCCTTTAGTGGTAAACTTATTTGTTCCTTTGAAGTACATAGAAGTAATTAGATGTCTATATGTTTTCCAGTTCCAGACCTGGTTTTTACCCTCAAAAGGTAAGGAGAAAAGCATAGAAAGCTCCACAATATTAAATCAAAATTAAGTACATCACATAAAAGAGAGAAAAGGATCTACTGTATTGGATTTTTGTATACAAAGCATGTTATTTTATAAAAACTCTTTCAAAGCTAAAAATAAATTAGAATAACCTTTGTTAGTAATGAATTACAAACACAACCCTTAGAATAGTAATAGCAACAACTAATAATAATAGCAGATAACAAATGCTTTAAGTAAATATTGAAACCTGGGAACTATCTATTAGTACCATTGAAAGTCTTGTCTCACTTAAAAAATAACTAGAAGAAAAATATTTACTTCAATAAAATTAATATATCATATTCTATTATTTGAAAGTGACTTTTTGAAGATTTTAGGGGAAATGTGACAGTTCTTCACTTTATCAATCCTGGTACAAATGTCCTTTATTGAGACTTATAATCATCCAATAAGGCCTTAGATAATTGTATCCTACTCCTTGAATATATGTTTTGTCATATGAGCTGGGCAAGTGTTGGTAAATGATTGAAAATAAGGAAGCAAGGCCGGGCGCGGTGGCTCAAGCCTGTAATCCCAGCACTTTGGGAGGCCGAGGCAGGTGGATCACGAGGTCAAGAGATCGAGACCATCCTGGTCAACACGGTGAAACCCCGTCTCTA
>NW_016107428.1:3261534-3266224 GCF_001604975.1 Cebus imitator
AAAAAAAAAAAAAAAAAAAAAAAAAAAGAAAATAAGGAAGCAAGTTTGAGAAGGAAAAAGGCAGGAGAGAGTGATGTTAAAACATGATTTTTTTTTCTTCATTTCTTCAATGTAGCCTTTATAAAGGTGACATAAATTCAAAGAAAAGTGCAATTGCCAGCTCTTGGAAGACAGACTGTTGAGGAATTGATGGAGAGTATAGCAAGTGTTTAGGTTTTGTGGTCCTGGTATGCAGTCATGGTGGGTGGCGTTACGTTTATATAAGAGGGGATAGAGGTTGAGTCCCACCTCAGGATGCATGAGGGAAGTATTTCTCAGTTGATAACGTCCGCTGAAGAAACAAAAATATTGTTAAATGCTTCTCTCTCTAGACTTGAAGCTTCCTCTTATAAGTGGAAACTACTAACACATTATATTTTGCCATTTTTCTTGTTTTCCTATATAACTCACAGTACAGTCAGGAAAACAAAAGCCTCTCTAGAATGTTTCAATTGTGAGAGATTTTACACAGGAAATGAGGTGCTTGCAAAACAATTGAAGGGATTGGAGAAGTGGTCAAGGTATCTCACTACTAGCTCAGACTTGGTAATAGAATCAGGGAGTTGCTTGTCTTATAGGTCAGAAAGTTGTCTGAATGTTTAGTGATCTGAAATGCTGCCGAAAGTGAAATTCACATGGAAGGCCCAGAAGCTGGTACACAATCACATGCCTGACAGAGCCCACAGTGGCCTGCCAGTGCTAAAGGAAATGCTTCTGCTTCCCACATTTCCTTGCAAAACTATCATTGGTACACTCTAACTTGAAACTCTGCTGGAGAGAGATTTTGAAAAATAAAGTTCTTAGATTTCCAGACCCTATGATAGAATGGAGACAACTAAAGGAGATGGAATTGATTCTGAGTACAGATAATCTGACAGAGTTCTCCTCCTTAGTTTGCATTAAGGATATGAATACTTATGCACCTTTGTGACAACTGTCTCTTCTCTAGAATTTCTTTAAAAAGAGCACTTGTTCTGGTGTTAGTACACACAATATACTGTACAGTACATGGCAGAATAACATATGACTAATAGCCACTGTTCTCTGTTGAATATGCAAATTATTGACTAGGATATGGAGAAGATATTAGCAGGATAGAGTTTGAATAGCAAATGGCTATTAATAAAATGATTATTTTCAACTGTGGCACAATCCCATGGGGCAATCCAGGACCTTTAGAAATACAAATTTCAATTAGAGTGCCATTACTTATTAATTTGCATAAAGTACACTTAGCACTTTTTTAGCTTCAGTTTTATCCTACATCTAAAATTGAGGATTATAAAGCACTTTAAAAATTGCATGAAGATTAAATAAAATTATACATAAGAACCACATTTTTATACCTGTCACACAGTAGGCGCCAACTAATTAATGGAAAGTAGCAACAAAGCTAGGACAAAGTGTAAATATTAATCAATTGATAAAAAAATCGGGAGAGGAAGAAGACTCTAAGCCACTTTAGTTTGAGATTAGAGTTAAAAGATAGATTAGTTTCTACTCTCTTAATCAAGGTGTAGTGACTTAAGGATCCTGCTATATAAAAAATTGATTACATTAATTTATTTTATAGATTCAGTGTTATTTTTCTTTAGGCAAGAATTTCAGTTGTTAAGTAATGTGAGTTTTGAAGAGTAAATTAAGAACATAATGTCATAATTCATGTTCTTGATTTATGATTAAATATATCTGATTAAATGTAGGTTTTTATCCTTTATAACAGTCTGACTGTGGAGAAATTTGCATACAAGCTAGGGAGAAATAATAGAACTCAGTTTCTAGAACTGTCATAAGGATTATATAAGAAGATAAGGATTGAACTCAGTTTCTAGAACCGTCATAAGGATTAAATAAGAAGATAGCTATATATATATGTGTGTGTGTGTGTGTGTGTGTGTGTGTATAGTTCTTGTCATGGAGCCTGATACATATCAAGAGCTCAATAAATACTTGAGAAATCAGTGAATAACTGTATTAGTCCATTTTCACATTGCTATAAAGACACTACCTGAGACTGGATAATTTATAAACAGAAGAGCTTGAATTTTAATTGACTCACAGTTCCACATGGCTGCAGAAGCCTCAGGAATCTTATAATCACTGCAGAAGATTACGGGGAAGCAAATGCTTTCTTCGCAAGAAGCCAGAAGAGACAGAAAGCACTGTGGAAACTGCCACTTTTAAAACTTTCAGCTCTCCTGAGCACACTCTCACTATCACCAGAACAGCATGGGGAAACTATCCGCATGATCCAATCACCTCCCTCCTGGTCCCTCCCTTGACACACAGGGATTAAAATTTGAGATGACATTTGGGTGGAAACACAGACCAAACTATATCATTCTGTCCCTGTCCCTCCAAATTCTTATGTCCTTTTTACATTTCAGAAACAATCATGCCTTCTCAACAGTCACCCAGTGTCTTAACTCATTCCAGCATTAACCCAAAAGTCCAAGTCCCAGGTATCATCTGAGACAAGGCAATTTCCTTCTGCCTATGAGCCTGAAAAATCAAAAACAGATGAGTTACTTCCAAGATACAATGGGTGTATAAGTATTGGGTAAATGTTTTCATTCCAAATGGGATAAATTAGCTAAAGCAAATTTAAAGGGACTACAAGCCCATGCAAGTCTGAAACCTGGCTGGGCAGTCATTAAACCTTCAAGATCCCAAATTTGCTTTGACTCCCTGTTTTACAGTTCATGCTGTTGTAAGGAGTTGGTTCCCATGGTCTTGAGCAGTTTTTCTCCTGTGCTTCACAGGGTACAGCCCCTGAGGTTGTTTCAAGGGTTGGTGTTGAGTGTCTGTGACGTTTCCGTATATGTTGCAAGCTGTCAGTAGGTCTACATTTTTAGAGTCTTGAGGATGGTGGCCCTCTTCTCATAGCTGCACCAGGCAGTGCTCCAGTGGGGACTCTGAGTGGAGGTTCCAGCCCCACATTTCCTCTCTGCATTGGCTAGCAGAGGTTGTCCATGAAGGCTCCACCCCTGCAACTGACTTCTGCCTAGACATTAGGTGTTTCCATGTCTTCTGAAATCTACACAGAGGTTCCAAAAGCTCAACATCTTCTGCACACCCCACAGACCCAATACAACATAGAAACCATCAAGGCTTGGGGCTTGCATCCTCTAAAGCAATGGCCCAACCTGTACCTTGGCCTCTTTTAACCATGGCTGGAGCTGGAGCAGCTGGGATGCAGGGCACTATGTCCTAGGGGTGCACTCCTCATTACTTATGCAAATTTCTGCACCCTGCTGGGATTCCTCCCCAGAAAATGGGGCTTTCTTTTCTACTACATAGTCAGGCTGCAAATTTTCCAAACTTTTGTGCTCTGCTTCTTTTTAAATCTTAAGTTCCTATTTTAAACCATCTATTCGTGAATACATATAACTGAATGCCTGCAGAATAAGCCAGGTCACCTCTTGAATGCTTTGCTGCTTAGAAATTTTTCCTGCCAGATACCCTAAATCATCTCTCTCAAGGTCAACGCTCCACAGATATCTAAGGCAGGGGTAAAATGCCACCAGTCTCTTTGCTAAAGTATAGCAAAAGTGACCTTTGCTCCAGTTCCCAATAAGTTTCTCATCTCCATCTGAGACCACCTCAGTCTGGACCTCATTGTCCATCAGCATTTTGTTCAAAACCGTTTCACAAGTCCCTAGGAAATTCCAAACTTTCCCACATCTTTCTATGCTCTTTGTAAGACCTCTAAACTGTTCCAACTTCTGCTTGTTACCCAATTCCAAAATCAATTCCACATTTTTGGTTTGTCTTCATAGCAGTACCTTACTTCAGGTACCAATTCTCTGTATTCATTTTTTTTTTCACACTGCTATATAGATACTACTTTTTGGAGATCTGTGTGCCTTTTGTAGTGGAGCCAGTACTTGAGGGGGATGGAGTGGGAGGATTGGGTGGCCCCGATGCCCAGCCTGCCATTCTTCACAGGCTTGTAGGTGATGGAGAACTCGCCTAGGTAGTGGCTGATCATCTCCACCTGGCTGAAGGCCTTGCCGTTGTAGACTCCCACCATGCTGCCCACCATCTCAGGCAGGATGATCATATCCTACATGTGCGTCTTCACCACTTCCAGCTTCTCCATGCGTGGCGCCTCCTTCTTGGCCTTGCGCAGAGCTTCAGCAGCCAGTGCTGCTTCCGCTGCAGCCTCTGTTCAGCTGATGCCACTGGCACGCACTGAGACTGGGTAACTTATAAACAAGAAAATTTAATTGACTCACAGATCCACATGGCTGGAGAGACCCAGGAAACTTACAATTGTCACAAAAGGTGAAGGGGAAACAAGCACCTTCTTCACAAGGTGCCAAGAGGAAGGGAGCACAGGGTAAACTAGCACTTTTAAAACCATCAGATCTTGTGAGAACTCCTTCCCTATCACAAGAGCAGCATGGGTGAAACCACCCCCATGATGCAATCACCTGCTTCCAGATCCCTCCCTTGACATGTGGGGATTAGAATTCCAGAGTGGGGTGCAGTGGCATGATCATAGCTCACTGCACCTTCAACCTTCTGGGCTCATGTGATACTCCCACATCAACATCCCAAGAAGCTGGGAAGCTGGGGCTACAGGTATACACAACTATGCCTGTTATATATATATATATATATATATATATATATATATATATATATA
>NW_016107428.1:3266260-3274096 GCF_001604975.1 Cebus imitator
AGTCAAGGTTTTGCTATGTTGCCCAAGCTTGTCTATATGGAACTCATGGTCTGAATGTGATCCTCCTGCCTCAGCCTTCCAAAGTGCTAGGATTATAGGTGTGAGCCATTGCTGTGTACCAGCAACACAAGAACAGATATTTGAAAAACATAAAGAAATTACAATAAGACAAAATAAATGTATTCCTCAACTTTCTTATGGCCAGATTTGTTCTGTGTGTTATTAGGGACTAAAGAATAAATAGGTATATTCATAATAGCTAGAGAGAACTAGTAATTGCTAAGTCAATTGTATATTCCAGAAGAATAGAACATAGAACCTCTGGTTGTAGTCTTTAAAATACTTCGGACATTTGTAACAAGAATGGTCTATTGCAAGAAAAATAAAACAAATGTGGAAAGATTCTCCTCATCATCAAATTTTTAGGCAAGGTAACCATTGTGAAAGATGACTATTTGACCATAAATGGAAGTAGTTTGCCAGCTTAATCTACTAACCACTAAATTAATGTAATGAAATATGATTTTATATCAAGTAAAACATTTGACTCTATGCAAAGGGTACTCTAAAATATTCTAAATGGATGAAAATTGCATGTTACATATATTTATATTTATGAGTGGAGTGGGAGATTTAAATTATCCAAAATAGCCCTCTGAAGATTGGCTATCTAGAAAACAAAAATTTGGCTTCTTGAAAAGGTTAATTAAAACAGGCACGATGTCAAAGGTAATCAATCTTGGTTAAACACAAGGCTTGGTTTTCTGTCTCCTAATTATTCCAGAGA
Organism: Cebus imitator; assembly: GCF_001604975.1. Taxonomy (NCBI): domain Eukaryota; kingdom Metazoa; phylum Chordata; class Mammalia; order Primates; family Cebidae; genus Cebus; species Cebus imitator. The sequence continues at coordinate 3,267,048 of NW_016107428.1, forward strand.
CAATCTGACTCTGTTTTCAATTGCAAATGCTGAGGTAACAGCTGAGGCTATAGCCAATATTCTGTCATGTTACATTGCTGTCTTACCTTGGCTATTATCACATCATGGCAGGTGCTGGTGCTTCCCCAGTTACATTCTACAAATAAAAGCCAGGTCCCTCTCTGGATTCTGTCTCTACCAATCACTACACACTGCTCCCAAATGATGGGTCAATGGGGAAAATACATGAATTTTCCCCCAAAAAACAGGGCTCCTTTTGAGCATGGGGCCAATATACATATTCGTATGTATATTGTTTCACACAACACAGACAATTCATCTATCACAGAAAAATAGTCATACGACTTAATATCAACACTCAGTAGCAGGCATTAGTCAAAATTATGGTAATATTTGTGTTACTAAATAGTGAAGAAAATCAGATTTGTGAGCTTCAGATAGTGCATCAAGACTCTAGAAGAAGAAAAGTCTTTCCTAATTTTTCCTAAAGTTTTCAACTAGAAATGTTCTTTTAATAACCACATGCATTTATTATAATTTTGACTTAGAAATACTAAATAAAACATTTATTAAATATAATGTATACGCTAAATAATTATTATTGTTTTATTTTTAGATAATGAATCAATAATTATAAAATACTTGGAATTATAGATTAAAAGATATTTATTGATAATTTATATCTTGGATAGATCTAGTATATGGTATACATATTTGCATACCAAGATGAGCTATCTGTATATCTGTAGAACATGAGAAATATATAAAAAATTAAAAACAGGGCTGAGCATGGTGGCTTACACCTCTAATCCCAGCACTTTGGGAGGCTGAAGTGGGTGGATCATGATGCCAGGGGATCGAGACCATCCTGGTCAACATGGTGAAACAGCATCTGTACTAAAAATACAAAAATTAGCTGGGTATGGTGGTTTGCACCTGTAATTACAGCTAATCAGAAGGCTGAGCCTAGAGAATCACTTGGACCCAGATAGCAGAAATTGCAGTGAGGCGAGATTGTGCCACTGCACCCCAGCCTGGGCAACAGACCAAGACTCCATCCCCCCCCCAAAAAATAAATAAAAACTAAAAAACAACTAGTGCTGAAAAATAAGAAATCCATAGTTTTCTTAATGAGATTATTAATTAATTAGAAAGAAGTTTAGTATATACAACATTTTATTATAAATATATTTGGTAACACTGCAATTTGTTCAGATATACTACTGAATATAATATATAATATATATAATAAGGCAATATGAAACACATTTGTAGGTCCTAGATGTTTCAATTTTTAGTCTAATTAATGAATCTCACCAAATTAACTTCTTAGAGTTTTATGAAGAACTGAGAGTTACAAGCTAATTATATCCCATATCTAATATATAACTTTATATATAATATATAGACATATTTAACATATATAAACATGGTATATGTTTATATAATGTATATAAACATATAAATTATATGTTTTATATATAAATTTATATTAGATATAAAAGTTATATATTAGATATAATTAGATGGATATATAGATAAAACTATATGTATAAATATATATACAATCATAGTTTATTATATATAATATATATCTATGTCATTGTATCTATATGTAAATAGTATCTATATCAGTATAGATATTACTTATATATAATATATTCATATATATTATATATATGAATATATAATATATGTATATGAATATATAATATATTCATATATATTACTTATATGTAATGTATGAATATATTATATATAATATAATTTTTATATTTCATATAAATTATATATTTTAATTATGTATTATATTTTATATATAACTGCATCTATATATGTATTATTGGCAAATTTTTGTTATTCACCTGCTAGTGTAGGCAAGTTCTGATACTTTGCACAACCTACGTTATTTGACACACATAATTTAAAACCATGTCTTTCTTGACTCTGAAAATCTCTCCCACTAGTAGCTAACACAAATATATTTCAAAGATTTTTATCTCTACAAAGTCCAGTCCTTCCTCCCACTCTCTCTTTCTGTGTGTGTGTGTGAGTGTGTGTGTGTGTGTGTGTGTGTAGTGCATGTATTCTGGGGAAAGGGAATTTTGATGTACAATTGCATTTAATATACAGTAGTCATATTAATATTACATAATCTGAAAAAGCTTCTCTTCATCTACTCTATTTCTTAGGCTGGAATGATTTCCCGTATTTAAAAAAATCCACTGCTATTCCTAGTGTTTTGGCAAGCACGTGTTTTCAAGCAAGTAACTAACCCATGTAAGTTCTCAGAACAACAATCCTCTCTGTGTTATTTGGGTAAGAGTACATGTTTTCCTCTTCATGTGTGCCTTTTTTAAAATTAAATTTCTAGATTGCTATGCACACAGTTTGGCCTCTTTTAGAGAGTGTACTCGTGAAATATTCTGAGTGTATATTTTTATACTGATGATCTACTGTGGTCCCTGAGGCAAATGTTAATGCAAACCCTTAGATTTCCAGTATAAAGGATTTATATTTATTACTGCCTACTCCTCTAAACCAGTAATTGCATGTCCACAGGCATATTGTTTAATAATGAGTATGTATTAAATCAATATTTACAGTCCACTATTTAAGTTCAGCTCCTGTGATGAGAAAGCCACATTTCTCTGGATCATTTTCTCCTGCTGATATTTGTGGCTTTTCTGAGAAATGCAGTAATTGGGTGCATGAGCCCTGGTGAAAAATCAAATATGTGTTTATGAAGAGGCAATAAGAATTTGAATTTTGCAATCTCTTTTGTTAATACCTTCGTACATCTGTGACTTGGGGGTGGTGATCTGCCATCTCACATGCCTTATCTCCACTTCTATAACTCCACTTCCTCGCTCCCCTTGTATGTGTAAATTTTAAATGTATATTTTCAATATGTATGATTATATTTTCATGCAGATTTTTTTCTCCAAGGATTACTGCCAGCAGGTTTGTTTTCATCTTTATGTGTGTAGAATTATTCAAAAATCGTAGTCTCTGTTTACTTATTGTCATTTTTCTTTATTCTTTCTTCCCATGATAGAAATTAAAGGAAACAAAAACATAACAGGCATTATAAACTTGAACATTTAATCACTATCTATTGTGCATACAATTTTATCTTCTCATTTAACTTTTTATCAGAATTGTAAGGGGTGTTCTGAAGTTTCAACTGATTGTATAGTCTTCTTACTGACTTATTTTAGAATGTATTCATTTATAGCTAAGGCTCCCACCAATATATCCAACTGTCAAAATTGTTTGCTTCTTAAGAATTTCTGAGGACTTGCTGTACTATTCCAACTTTAAGTTTAACTTTTTTTTTTTTTTTTTGAGTCTGTGTCACTTTGTCACCCAGACTGGAGTGCCGTGGTGTCATCTCAGCTAACCACAACCTCTGCCTCCTGGGCTCAAGAGATTCTCCTGCCTCAGTCTCCCGAGCAGCTGGGATTATCGACATGCACACCACTACTGCCCAGCTAATTTTTATAATTTTTTTTTAGTAGAAACAAGGTTTTACCATGTTGGCCTAACTGGTCTTGAACACCTGACCTCAAGTGATCCGCCTGCCTCAATCTCCCAGAGTGCTGGGATTACAGGCATGAGCCACTATGCCCGGCAAAAACCTTGTTCCTTTCTGTGGTACATGATTTGAAACATAGTTTAATTGAGAAGTATCATAAACTCAAGAATAGGTTATATGCACCCATATTGCTGTCACCAGTGGTGCCTGCCTTGCAAGCACATTCCTTGAAGGATAATTTGCTTTGCAAAGAGGAACCAGTTAAACTTGTAATTATATTTGTTCGAATTGACACACATCAGTGTTTTGTCTACTGTGTGTTAATCTCCCTTGTCCCCCAATAATATGGAATCCGTACAAATTATACAATTATTATTTTTGTATTTTTTAAGTTCAGATGTGTTAGAATAGTGATATTGAAAGGATATCAAGACGTCATTTAAATTAGCACCATAGTAGGCTGGCTGGTACCATCCCATAAAGCAAAATGGCATATGGAATGCCTCTTATGGATGCACAGAGAGGGAAGAGGCACCATATACCCTTTAGCAGATTCTCCTCCATCATCACACAAATCAGGAGCTCTCCTATTAAGAAAGAAAGAATATTGGTATTACCAAACACAGTATCTTGAGCATGAAAGGTAATCATTTGCCTTTGTAGAATCAGTATTTCTAATTGTGTCTGCTTCTTGGTTTGAAAAATGTTTAGACAAAGAAAATGCTCCCTACGAATTGACTAGGTTTTTTTTCCCCAATTTTGTTTTCCTCCTATCCTTTTTCCACTTCCTTCAATCCCTTTCTTCCCTCCTCAGTGTTTCTCTTTACTTATTACATTATCCCCCTTTTTTATGAAATAGATACCTTACTATGAGTTTGGAGCAGTGAGACTAAGCCAACTTTGTCCTATGCATTGGGGCATGGACAATGTTTTAGGCTTTCTTGTGGATTATGGTTCTGTACATTGAAGTTATGAATATGACTTCTGAATAGTAAAGCCTTAAGACATGAGCTTTAATATAAAAATCTCTATACCACACTATTTTTACAATGTATTTAATAAATATCAAAACCAATTATAAACAATTGATAAGAATACAAAAAACTTTATTAGTTGAAGTTTTAAATACATTTTAAATCACATTTATTTGCAAATAATTTTTATTGTTTGATCAACTTGCAGATAAAAAGATGGTAAATAAAATATTTTAATGTAAAACATTATATCAATACGATGTATAATATTGTGTTATATCTGACTGCAAATTATGAAAATAGATTAGATGTTACTGACTCCATAATGCATAGTGGTTGATGTCAAAAAATCAAACTATAGTTTGTTTAATGGTTTCTTATTGGTTTTAAACTTCCCAGTGTTAGAATATTTACAGAATATTTATTGAAAAGTCACAAGTTACCTGATAATACCATGTTAAAATTCTGCTAACATCCCTTTCACGCAGAGACTCTTAATGGGATTAACATATGTCACAATTCAAAAACCTAAACAGAATTCTATTTAAACCTACTGGTTTTGAAAGAGACAGTGTTCAGGTGTTTATTTGTAGCACTTCTGGGAGTAATGCCAAGCCCCAAGAACCATTAGTATTCCTGAAACTTTACGTTCTTTTTCTAGAAATTGTTCTTCTGAAAAAGATAGAATAGTATTACATGATTAGACTATATGCAGACATAACTGTGACACTTATTCACAGATGAGAAAAAAGTGAGTGAGCTGGTAAAAAACATTAAAAATATAAGGAAAACATTACATTACTGTGTTTGTTAGTATGTATATTTCAGCATGAATTTGCTGCCCTGTGATTTAAATACCTAGATTAATATTAATAATGGCAGGAATATCACGTTATCATATGTCAGATGTTTTTCATGTACATAGCCTCTTTTTATCCTCATGAAAACTAAGCAATATAAGTATTATTAGCTCCATTTTCAAACTGACAAAATGAATTTTAGTCAGGCTAAGTACTACGTTCAAGGTAAGTAGTAAAACATCTTAAATTGCTTACCTGTATAACTTTAGAACCTGAAATGTTTTGTTTATTATAGATTTTAAATAAATATTCTTTAAGTGACCATATGATGCCTCGGAAGTAAATTAAATTTGTAGCAGCATAGTATAAATGTTAACCATCTTGAACTACGAGGCTCACCCAGAAGGGCAAGCAGGTTAAAGTTTCTAATTCAACTTTCTATAAAGCAAATGTCCAAAAGGAATATAATAATTGGTGCGAGATACATGAATAGAAAATAAAGAGAGGTGAGAAAACTAGATATTTCAATGACATTGAAGAATGGTTGTTATGGAAGGCTGAACATGAATGATTTGAGATGCTAGAAAATTGATTGGATTGCACTGTGTGTACATTACCAGATTTACTTGTGGGTAGAAAACTGAAGAGATAGATAAACATGTAGCTGCCCATATATTTATATTATATTCTTCTAATAAAGTATTTAATTTTGCACATTTGGGAATTATTTTTAATGAATCCCTCCAAATTAAACATACTTTCTCAATGGATATTTTTCTTATTAAACTCTGAACTGATCACGATTTCTGACCTATTGTGCCTGTGTGTTTGTGCAAAGGTGTGCGTATGTGTGCTTATGTTTAATTCAGGCACTGAGTTGTCTTAATTTTCTTTTTCATATTTTTGCCAATGCTTGACACTTACTATTTGAAGTCTGATAATATTTTGCAAAGTATCATTTTAATAAACCACAACCCAAAGGACAATTTCAATGGCTATAAAAGACATAGAGAAAAAGGACAGACTTTTGTGCTTAGAAAAGGAAGTCACAGTTTTTAAGAATCATGCAGGTTGAGATATTTTGTTTGATAATAGATTATTTATTTGATAATAGGGTATGTCCATATTAGTGAGTAGTGGAAGCAGAAGAAATACTCTAAGTTTCTAGATTCTAAAAAGGAGTAAGAATAGGAATGGCATTTAATGAGAATCTATTTTCAGAGAGGTGCTACTGCTCTGCAATTATTTAATTTACTTATCACATCAACTCTACAAATTAAGCATTAAAAATCCCTTTTTACATATTTGGAGAAAAGGTTGATAAGGTTAAACAAATTTCCAAATACCACTTAACTGTTTTCTTTTTTTATGAAGGCAGAGTTTGAAGCACAGTTTTTGCTTGATTATAGGGATGAGTAAATACGTTCTTTTCTTTTCTCTCTTTTTCTTAATATATAGCAGAGCTTGGCTTTGAGTGTGAATATTCTTAAGTTCTTCAATTCAAAATTGAGATTTCAAAATTTATACTTCTAAAAATGTTATTTAATTTTAATATGTAATCAGGAGTTTTCTAGGCACAGTAATAGATTGAGCATTGCTTAATTAAGCTAATAATTACTCAAGGTGGAAAACAATTTTTTAAAACCCATATTATGTTCAAATTGACTTGTCATTTCATCTTCTTTCCTTGCACTTCAGTAAAGTTCTAATGAATGCATTTTGGAAATGGATTTCCCT
>NW_016107428.1:3274119-3370905 GCF_001604975.1 Cebus imitator
ATAAAAAAGCAGAGAATATTCAACTTCAAACATTTGCTTAATGCTGAAGATAAAATTCAGTCCAATAAATGATGCTTTTTTGCGCATCTGAGAATTTTCTTAATGAATACCAAAGGATTAAGAATACTTTCTCAACAGATACTGTTCTCATTAGACTCTGAACTGGTCATAATTTCTGACCCATTGTGCATGTGTGTGTGCAAAAGTGTATGTATGTGTGTACATACATAAATTTTTCACTGATGGGTTATTAAGCCTTTTTCTATTGCAGATTATTTGATTTGTGCATATGTTTTTACTTGGTTAGTAATCATTAAAGACCCTTAAACCATTGCAGTAACAAAATAATTGTTTCCTGACCTGCAACTGTGCTTTTAATCCTTTCAGTCAATGGCAGCTCAAGTTTTGTTGTTATTATGCTGTTCTAGTTTTTAACTTGTCCTCAAAGCAGGATGATTCATTTTCATTTTTTACTAGCTTGTTTTTCTTTATTCTTCAAATACAGTTTTAAAATGCAGTCAAATAACATTTCAAGCATCTTACAAAAGCACTCAAGCAACAATTAAATTTAACAGGTTTAATAAAGTTGAATCAATGAAGTATCTAGAGAAATAAATCTTTCAGTTCCAGAAGGTTGATGAACCATTGTGAAGGCATTAACATCTGTTTTCACGCTATATGTAAAGTGTCCCTAAATTTGTTCAATATTTGCTGAAGGCAAGGACATATATATACTCATTTTGCAAGGAAAAAAAATAGCCTCAGGAATATTATCAAAAGCAAATTTAACCATGTGCAGTGGTGCATGACTGTAAGCTCAGCTACTAGAGAGGCCAAGATGAGAAGGCTCTTTGAGCCCAGGAGTTTGAGGCCAGCCTGGGCAACACAGCAAGACCCTGTGTCAAAAAATGTGAGATTAGTACTAGGACATAGTTTAGTTTTCCTTTCTATGAGGAGGATAGAAAGGAAATGTTATGCATATGTTATTTAGAATATTGTTTCAGTTACTTTTAACCATATGGACAAGTAACTTTTTTTCTCTTCTCAGCATTTTCTCTAATGTTCACTTTAAACACATTTTTCAGAATATGTCAATACACCCATGGTAACAGTTATGTATAATCATTAATATCAAAGCAAGGATTCTGATTGATTAAATAGTATTTTACAGAAATTTTTAAAGAAAATTTAATGAAATATTTTTATGAAATTTAATGAAAAATTTTTATGAAATTTAATGAAATTTTTATGAAATTTAATGAAAAATTTTTAAAGAAAATTTAATGAAATAAACATTTTTAAAAACATAGGATTCATGTTTTGTTTTAGAAAATCCATAAATTCAGTTAAATAATTTATTTTATCCATGGTACCTTAAAAGTGGTATAAGTAAATAATATTATCATAGCAAAAGTTGAACTTTCCCAAACCAACAACCTGTCACAACACAGGCCAGGAATTGGTATAGAGGAAAAATAAGAACTTTAGTAAAATACATATCTAAATTATAGATACTTTTTATAATTTCTAGTTAAGAATAAAATTCTATATGGGCCCTGTCAAGTACTCACTTACTACTTTTAATATTTGAGGAAGATTATGTAATATACATGTTAAATATGCATTTTCCTAGGCCATCCTATTTTGCCATTGATTGTTAGATGAGCAGAAAGCAATGTATAGAGATTATATTCTCTAATGTTGTGTATATTCAACACTTCATCTTCTCCCAATAATTGTTTTTTTGAGTTATAATTAAATAATAAGTAATTGAAATTACTTCTTGAGAATGAAGTTGACTTTTAGTGAAAATATGTATAACAAAAACTGTACAAATTCAGAATATGAAGATACAAATACCAGCTAAGAAGATGGGGACATACTATTTTAAATAAGATAATGTTTGAGCTGGGGCTTAAAGGATGTAGACGGAAATTAATCAAATGCTTATTTAAGACAGGGTGTTCTAGATGAAGAGCATGGTATAGACCATATAATAGAGAAACTAGGGAATGTTCTCTGTGAACGGTATATATCCTTTTTGATTCTAATAGGAGATAATAAGTGTCTTGGGGTTGCTATTCTCGAGGAGTATCTTTGTGGTGTTCTCCGTATTGCCTGAATTTGAATGTTGGCCTGTCTTGCTAGGTTGGGGAAGTTCTCCTGGATAATGTCCTGAAGAGTATTTTCCAACTTGGCTCCATTCTCCCTGTCACTTTCAGATACACCAACGAAGTTTAGGTTTGGTGTTTTCACATAGTCCCATATTTCTTGGAGCCCTTGTTCATTCCTTTTCATTCTTTTCTCTCTTGTCTTGTCTTCATTCTTTAATTCATTAAGTTGATCTTCAGTCTCTGATATCCTTTCTTCCACTTGATCGATTTGGTTATTGATACTTGTGTATGCTTCCAAAGTTCTTGTGCTGTGTTTTTCAGCTCCATCAGGTCATTTGTGTTCTTCTCCAAATTGGTTATTCTAGTTAGCAATTCCTCTAAGCATTTTTCAAGTTTCTTAGCTTCCTTGCATTGGATTAGAACATGCTCCTTTAGCTCGGAGGTGTTTGTTATTACCCACCTTCTGAAGCCTACCTCTGTCAGTTTGTCAAACTCATTCTCCATCTAGTTTTGTTCCCTTGTTGGAGAGGAGTTGTGATACTTTGGAGGAGAAGAAACATTCTGATTTTGGAATTTTCAGCGTTTTTATGCTGGTTTTTCCTCATCTTCATGGACTTACTTACTTTTTGTCTTTGATGTTGGTAACCTTCAGATGGGGTTTCTGTGTGGACATCTTTTTTGTTGGTGTTGATGCTATTTCTTTCTGTTTGTTAGTTTTTCTTCTAACAGTCAGGCCCTTCTGCTGCAGGTCTGCTGCAGTTTGCTGGAGGTTCACTTCAGATCTTACTTAAAACTTATGGAAGGAAACAAACTGAAAAGCAATTTGGGATTAGACAAAAAAAAAGTCCAAGTTTTTTTTTTTTATTATTTTAGAAACAATAACATTTTTTTTTGAAAATGTGATCAGTGAAGTCACACTATTCAAATGCTGATATCAAGGATCACTTTCTATGATTAACTGAAGAGCAGAGAAAGAGAAACTAGTCACGAAACTATTGCAAATTTGAGGTATGATTGTCTGAATAAGATGATTGCTGTGTAAATGCAAATGCTAAAACAAACATAAAAGTATTATAAACAGATACAAAAGACAGAGCTTTGATAGTCAGTGAAGAGAAAAAGGAAAAAATGAAGACTCAAAGAAGAAAAAAATATGTATCAAATGGTGTTCTGGTCAGGAAATTTCGCTTCAGAAAGTATGAACTAGAAATAGAAAATCCAGTGTAAAACATTCACTACATTATTTATAATTTGAAATATTGAAACCAACTTAAATGGCCAACATAGAAATGGCTATATAAAATATATGCTGGACGACGATGAAGATGCACAAATGCACATGAAACATGGAAAATAGTAAACTTGATTAGATTTATGTAATGTGCCATAGTTATTTCTATTTGTTTCCTCTTTGTTCAGTAAGTTTCAAAATTATTTACATTGAACTTATATTGCTTTTTATAAAAAAAAATGAAATTTGTATTTAAAAAGCATTTGAGGGGATTTCCAGTTTCAGGTCCATTGTGTAAAGAGTATGATCTCTCTCCTGTCCTTACAACAAGAGAAAGTAGAATAAACTAAGTGTCAGTGGCTTTTCTTGGATTAATCAGAGAATGAAGTTTCAGGGCAATATGTCAAATAAAACCTGGAGAGACAGTGTATACCTAGACTCACAGCTGACATCTACTGAAGTGGAAAGAAGCTCTGGAGCCATAGACTGTTCTTATTACTAGATACAATATGGCTTTCAAAAAAATAGAGATAAATAAAAATGCAAAAAAAAACCTGTCTTAAGAAACAAAACAAGAATCAGAACCAGGCTCAGATATTATACAGGTATAGAAATGGTCAAAAGTAGAATTTAAGATAAAGATGAGTAATATGTTAAGGACTTTAATGGAAGAAGTAGATATGTGTGTTACACATGTAAGTAATGTAAGCAGAGAGATGAAAATTTAAAGATCGAATCAAAGTATATGCCGGATTTCAAACAGTTGTAATGAAAATTAAGTTTATCTTTCTTGAGCTCATCAGTAGACTAAACATAGCCATGGAAATAATCGGTGATCCTAAAAATAGATCAATATATATTTCCCAAACTAAAATGCAAAGAGAGAAAAGATGGGGGAGGGAAGAACACTTAAGAACATAGGGTAATTTCAAAAGGTGTAACATAAGTGTAAGTGGATTACCTGGAGAAGAAAATGAGGAAAGAGCAGAAAAATATGTGTAGTAATAATTGCTGATATTTTTCCAAAGTTGATGAGAGACATCAATCCATATATCTAGTAAGCTCAGGAAACATCAGCAAAATACATGTTTTAAAACAATAATCACCACAAAGACAAACAAAGGCATATTATAATCGAGCAGCAAAACCAAAGACAAGGAGAAAATATTGAAAGAATCCAGAAGAAAAATGATTTAACCTATAGAGAAACAAGAATAAAAATTACAGTACACATCTTATCATAAACCACTCAAGCAAAAAGAGAGTAAAGTGAAATATGTAAAGTGTTAAAAGAAAGAATAAACACCATTTTGGAATTTTATATTCAGTAATTTATACTGCAAAAGTAAAAAAGAATAAAGACTGTAGCAGACAAACAAAATCTCATGAAACTGAACACCAATAGGCATGTCATGCAAGAAATCTTAAAATATGTTTTCAGAAAGATGAAATGCAATATAGCCAGAAATTCAAATCTACATTAAAAAAGAAAGCATGTTGGAGAAGGAATAAATGAAGGTAAATTATATATTTAATGCTCTAAAAACAGTGTTTTTTTGGAATAACAATATCAACAATCTATTCTATATCTCTAGAATATTCAGTGGTTATAGAATGTGCATATATGAAGTAAATAATAGCAATGGTTTAAGAGATGGGAGAAACTAATGGAGAAATTTGTTATAAGGTGTTTGCATTACACTGGATGTGTTATACTGTCATTTGAAGGCAGACTTACACTAGTTTAAAAATATTAAAAATAAAACACTTAAGTTTATTTTAAAGACATAAAACAAGAAAGTACATAAAATACAGTAAAAGATACACAACTAAAACATGAAAGAATATGAAGGAAAAAACAAATGCAACAAATAGAAAATAGTTACAAATATAGCTGATATTAATACAACAATATCCATAAACACATAAATGTTAATTGTCTAGTATACAAACTAAAAGATAATAGAATGAATAAAAAAATAATCCAACAACTATGTGATCTTTATGCCATTCTTGCATTAAACATAAATACTCAGATATGTTAAAAGGGATGAGAAAGATATATCATGCTTACATGAACAAATCCTAAATGCATATTGCTAAGTGAAAGAAAACAATCTGAAAAACCTATCTACTGTATGATTCCAATTATAAAGTATTCTGGAAAAGAGGAAACTATAGAGGGGGTAAACAGATCAGTAGTTGCTAGAAGTTCAGAGTGGGATAGAGGGTTGAACAGGCAAAGTGCAGGGACTTTTTTAGGGTGGCGAAACTATTCTCTGTATGGGCTTATAATAGTAACTACTTGACAACATGCGCTTGTCAAAATCCATAGAAACGCACAACACAAAGAGTAGATCTTAACTTATACAAATTTGAAAGTATTCAGGAGGCCAGGCATCCCAGGATAGAATCCAGAATGTGATGAAACATTAACTATATTGCAAATATATGAAAGACTGCATGAAAATGGTGGGAGAATATAGTGTGGACCTAACTAACTATGGAAGTGGGTACAGTCTTAATGCTGAAGGCAAAAGGACTGTACATAAGCTCTGTGATCTACCTGATAAAGCTATTTTTCATGAAAGCATGGGTTACTTCTCAGACTACTATCTGTAAATACTGGACTTGATAAATTAAGTAAATAGATGGCTAATGGTGGCAGCCAGATTTCTCCCTGTTGGAGGAGGAATTTACAAATGAATAAACTAGGGAGGCTAAAATAATCTGGCAATGGATTGGACTTAAAAAGATAAATATGAACTCATGTTTGACTTAAAATATATATGGAACATTAAGTATAGAAAAATTTATAGATGTATTGATATATACAGGCTAATATTTGCATGTTATTCCTTGTTTTATTCTTTAAGAGGGCCTAGAAACAGCACCACCTCCTCAGTAGTGAATATACTAACTCCTACTCCAATTAGATATTGATTTCTAATACTATTCTCTAATTCAAAGAAACTAGGCCTCCTTGAGAAATGGCTGATTCTATGACTGGGGCAGGAAATATTAAAAAAAAAAAAGAATATAGAGCACCTAAGTCAGAGCAGGTCAGAAAGTAGTCAGAAAACACCGCAATGATGGAGAACGCAATTATATGTCAGAAGAACACAGGAGCCAGTTGAAAAAGCCTTTAATGACCCAAAATGGGCCAATTTGAGCATCAAAATCAATGAAATATTACTTTATTATAACCTAATCATATAGTTTGGCTGTGTCCCCACCCAAATCTCATCTGATCTTGAATTCCCACATGTTGTGGGAAGGACCCAGTGAGAGGTAATGGAATTATGGGGGCAGATCTTTCCCATGCTATTCTCATGATAGTGAATAGATCTCATGAGGTCCAATGTTTCCATTTCCAGGAGTTTCTCTGCACAAGTTCTCTTTTTCCTACCACCATCCATGTTAGACTTCACTTGCTCCTCCTTGCCCTCTGCCATGATTGTGAGGCCTCCCCAGCCCTAGGGAACTGTAAGTCCATTAAACCTTTTTTTCTTCCCAATCTCAGGTATGTTTGTATCAGCAGTGTGAAAATTAATATACCTAATGTATAAAATAAGTATCTGTGGTTTTATATTTACATAAATAAATGCTCAAAATAAAATAAATAAGAGAATAGAAATATCTACTTTGCAGGAAAATTCCAAATAATTTACGTAAATACTCTTTAAGAGAATGTAGTGCACACTGACCTTCTATATAGTATGTGTAGAAAGAAGGAGGAGGAAATAGCTTTACAATGAGGAAATCTAACAAACACTACTTTAGCTGGTGAGCAAAGTTTATATTAACCTTTATATGGACCATTTATATGAGTGATAAGGCTCTGTGGTTTTCCTTCTCCAAACCCTTAACCAGACAAATCATAACAGTCGACAAAAATAAATATTCCTCAAAATTGTCAAGGTCATCAGAGACACAGAGAGTCTATGAAACTGTTGCTGTCAAGAGGAGACACAACAATAAAATAAAATGTGGTGTCTTTTGATAAGAGCCTGGATTAGAGAAAGAATAGTTGGTGAAAACTAAGGAAATCTGAGCGTCATGATCAATTTTATGTGTTAACTTGACTGGGCAATGGAATGCCCAGACATTTGACTAAACATTATTCTGAGTGTGTCTGAGATGGTGTTTTTGGAAGAGTCACTTTTGAGTCTGTATACTGTATAAAGTTAACATATGTGGGCCTCATTCAATTAATTGAAGACCTGAATAAAACAAACAAACAAAAGGCCAATTAAGAAGAAGTTTCCTCTTCCTCACTTCCTTGAGCTAAGACATCGGTCTCTTACTGCCCTCATTCAAACTAAAACATCAATTCTTCTAGCATCTCAAGATGACAAGCTTTTACACTGGAACTTACACCATTGCCTCTCTTTTCAGGCCTTCCTGCTTGGACTGGAACTATGGAACTACTTCATCAGATCTTCTGCATCTCCATCTTGCTGAATATAGATCTTGGGACTTCTGAGGCTTCTTAGCTTCCATAATTACGTGAGCAAATTCCTTATAAGTCTCTCCCTCCTCCCTCTCACTCTCTTTCTCTCTGTGTCTCTCTCTCCACACACACACGTGCACACACACACACGCACACACACACACACACACACACACACACATAACCAACCAATCAGTTATATGTATACTTGTGTGTGGTTTCATATGCATATGTGTGTGGCCGTGTGTGTATGTGTGTATACATAACTGGTTTTGTTTCTTGAAGAACCCTAACACAATAAGAATGTATCTATCCATAATGATTTATTAGCTGGTAAATGGATCAGACCAATGTAAAACATTAGTAATTATAAATATAGGTGTTAGGCATATGGGAACTCTCTAAACTCCATGCGAATAAATAACCTTGCAATTATTTCTATCCATATAAAACTATTCTAACATACAAATTTTATTTAAAATACAAGTTGATACTAGCTTTTGAGCATGAGTAAATGAATGTTTGTGACATTTGCAGAAATTGAGAAGTTGTTATTATTTTTAAGAATTAGAGCATACACAATATATATTTCTGTATATTCTCTATATTGCCTCTTCTGTTTTCAGAAATCTTAAAATTAAAATTATATTTCTTATTACGTTAACTCATTTAGGTAACTTACATAAATATTTTCTTTTGGCTTCATATACATATTTATGATTTTATATTTTAATGTCCCAATTCAATTAATGTGTAATTTAAAAATCTGCTGCTAATTATCTTGAAGCAACTAGGATATCTGATATAAGTAAATAATATTGATTAACAAAAGGAAATTGGACCCATGTCAATTTTTATACTTCTGAATGTCAAAATAGCACCGATCTTCCCTGTTCACAGCAACTTTATTACAAGGACATATTTAGTATAAGATAAGTTGATTAAACATTTATTTTTAAATATTTCCTGCCCCAATCTTAGAATTTAGAGGCATGTAAAATAGTTTATGTATTGATACTGGTAGGGTTAAAAGTATCTTTATTATTATTTGTTTTATTTGCACAATGTATTACAAACAAAATAATCTGAAAATTTATATATAATGGTTAATCCTTGTGCACGTCAGCAATTTAAGCCTTTAAAAACAATGTGGATTTAAAAGAAAAAGACTCTAACTCTGATCATCCTGCTTTAGTGATGGATGTGATTATAACCTCTGACATTGACCTGTGAGGTAATCAATGCTGGGAAACATTTTGAGATACTTTAACTACAGTTTCTAGACTCATTACAGCACTCAGAATCCATGCTCCGCAAGCACCCTCTGATTATTCCTAGGTGGTCGAGATGCTCTGAGCAGCAGTTGGTTCCTTTATCTGAAACTTTGATTTATTCCACTGTATTCAGCAGAGGCTTCAGTCAGCCACTGGTGGTGAAGCTTGTGCTTCCTTCTGTCAGCTCTACAGTCTAGTGAGTCCCTGGTATGTCACCACTCCTGCAAACTAGGAGAAAGTAAATAACGTTTCTTTATGCAGTTGTTGTACAACCAATTCGGGACAAGTTTCTGAGAAACTGGGTTCAAACATATGAAACTAATACAATGTGATTTTTTGTTCAAATCTCTAGGACCTGCCAGAAACTACTTAGTGTCCTGGAAACTTCCTGGTCTCCTACCTCAGGATAAATTCCCTGTCATGTTGAGATATTCTCAGAGAATTTTGGCACTTCCTCAAGGGATTGGTTATATTTTTTTCCCTAGAAAAAAGTATCGCAATTTAAACTTTTTATCTTTCTGTCTTTTTAAAATTACTCTCATTCAGAGGTAAGTAGGCAAATCATTATTTTTTTCCCCTCATTTTAAACCTCCCACGATGAATCCAAGACTAAGAAACAACCATATCATTAATATTTTCAATTATCTTTGATATGAGCTTTTAAAAACTTATTTTATTCTTTATTTACAGATGTCATAGCCATCACAATAAGAAAGAAATAGCCTGAATACCCTAATCACCATTTAAAAGTGAGCTGCCCTGATGATATGGTGTCAAATAATGGACTTTGTGTAAGGAAACATTTTGCATATTTCTGCATGTCTTGTGTCAGCTTTTTCACTATTCTGCCTCTTCAAGGATGTTTGTATAGCTAACAGCCTTGGAAGATATCATGTTTCTTTTTGAGCAGAGGGCAAATTTTGTTTTCTGACCAGTGCAATAAAGATAATATCTGCCTCTAAAGCAACAATATTTTAGCTGGGGTTAAGAGCCTCCCTTAAAAGATGCGGGCCTTGCTAAGCTTGGGGCTCCTCAGTTGTGACAGGAACCTATTGTGTGCAGAACATCCACTAGTTAGCTCCACATGGGCCCTCCAGTGGTTGTGTAGCAGGAAGCAATCATGTGAACCTGAAGCTCATGCTGCCTGCTGAACTGTGAGCACTAATGTCTTCTGTCTATGACACAAGGAATTTTTGTCCATCTGTAAGACCATGACCTCCTCACTGGTTTGCAAATAGAGTAAAATCTCAGATTTCTGGCAATTTTTATTTATTTTTTATTTTTATTTATTTATTTATTTATTTATTTATTTTGAGACGGAGTTTCACTCTTGTTACCCAGGCTGGAGTGCAATGGCGCGATCTCGGCTCACCGCAACCTCCGCCTCCTGGGTTCAGGCAATTCTCCTGCCTCAGCCTCCTGAGTAGCTGGGACTACAGGCACGCGCCACCGTGCCCAGCTAATTTTTTGTAGTTTTAGTAGAGACGGGGTTTCACCATGTTGACCAGGATGGTCTTGATCTCTTGACCTTGTGATCCACCCGCCTCGGCCTCCCAAAGTGCTGGGATTATAGGCTTGAGCCACCGCGCCCGGCCTTTCTGGCAATTTTTGACAATGTCTACAGGTTAAGCTCTGATGTCTCAACCTTTGCTTATTTCTTCAGTATAGACTAGTCTGTTGTAATAAATACTCCCAGGGATCTTAGCTTTAATATGTCCAAAACTGAACTCATATTTATTTGGTACCCCAAACCATTTTCCCTTAAAGTGGTCCCATTTCAGAATATTTTACTATGAATTAGGTAGAGAAGAAATTTTAGGGTAATCAACCTGTGCTTCTAATGAAGGACTAATTCTCATTCCTGCCACTACATACCAGGCAATGTCTCCTGTATTATGCTCCTCTAATCTATTCTCAAACCACAGACAAATGTCAAAAGATCTAAGTATGTCACTTCCCAATTTAAAACCTTTCAATGGCTTCCTGGTGACCTTAAGTAAAGTAACAATACTTAAACTTGGCTTCCAACATTGCTGTTTTCACACCTAGTCTTGTGTCCAACTCTACGTTTTGTTCTCTTCTTCATGGACTCTAATCTCCAGTTGTAATAAATTTCTGTGCATGAATCTAGTGTGTTTAATTTTATCCCACATCACCTGATCATTCTGTTTCTTTGGCATGAAACATTTTGTTTTCTATTATTTATTTGCCTAAAAATGATGTAGAACATGCAGAACACTGAAGAACCTCCCTCCCGACCAAGGAATGTATTAGATAATGTCAATAAGACACAATTATTGAAAGTTTCTGGAACAATGCATTCTTAAATTTGCTTCATAAATTCATAGAAATTAATTTTCTTACAATAAGCATCAACTTATGGTACCTTGATACTATTCCCCTCCCCGCCACACACTAAGCCAGTGAGATGAACATTTGTGTTTATGTATGAGTGTGTATATTATGAATTCCTAGCAGTAAGAATACAATTAATTTTGAAGGGTAAGTAGAATTATGATTTTTTAATACATCTGCAATCTTAACCAATGCTAAATTAAGACAGAACTAATTTTGATTAGCTATATTAACACGAGGTATTATGGAAATTAATGATAGCCATATTTCATGACATTTATTTTAAATCAGGCACTGCATCAAGTTTTTTATATATGTTATCTCATTTAATCTGCATAACATTCACATGAGTGGATACTATTATTAATTAATTTTACAGATGGTAGAACTGAAGTTTAGAGGGTTTAACTTACCTAGTGTCTCTGAGCCAGGTGGATCTCAGCAGAGAATGAACGGTGGTCTTCAAATTCCAAAATAAGCCTTTTTACTCAACAGGCTCAACAGCGTGCCTTTAGTAGATTGAAGAGAAATGTCCACAATGCCATCTTTGAAAGAGTGATAAATGAGGTAGGTTAAAATAGGCTGTCTACCTGGAATTCCAGAATAACTGCCATCTTGAACATCTGTAAAGACGTAAGTAAAAATGCCTGTGAATCTGGATATCGGATTAAAATAAAAATTCTACTAAGGCGAATTATTTTCAACACTATTTCATCAAAAAGCTGAAATCATGGGGTATAACAGTCACAGGGCGTTTTATCTAAACCTCCTTAGCTCCAAATCCTCAGGTGCTCAGGATGTGGGGCAATTCCACCACCACTTTACATTGTTGTATGGTGAGTTCTGCCCACACTACCCTGCAAACTCATCAAATCTAAAATCTCAGCTGATAAACACCTACCTAAAAATGTGTATTGTTCAAAATACTTTGGATTTAAATCAATTTAGAGAATATTCACATGTTAGGAATTAGGCTTTGAGATTTTATGGACGTTATTAATCTTGGAGAATGAAGATATATGATCCTGTTGCTAAGTATGCTATTAGACAATTAGGAGTAAGTCTTTATGAAACTCATAAGGAGACTTTCTCCTTCAAGGCTTCTATGACTTGAAAAAAAACTGTTACAGCATTTTCAAAGTGAAAACTAAATCAAATTAAATTATATATATAGATTGCTGAAATATGTTTGAGAAATCATCAAAATAATATGTATGATTAAATTTATTATAACAAACTATTATTTTAAAAATTTCAATTTACAGAATTCACACTTATAGAGAGATATATGTCAATTGATTACTACACAGAAGCAGTGGAGAACCAAGATTGGGAGTAATGCTCTAGAATTAGTCTGGCTAATTCACCTAGGCAATACCACTTCTGAGCTAAGTGATCTGACAGGTTTCTGAATCTCATTGTGTTTTGGCTTTCTCACCTGCTAAATGTGGATCATCATAATATATTTAGCATTTTTGTAGGAAACCATAAGTTTATATATGTAAAGGTATTTAAAAATGCTTGAAATATAGTAAGATCTAATAAACGTGAGCTATTTTCATATGTCAAACACTGTGCTCCAGATATATACATATTATCTCACATTAATGTTCTTAAAATATTATGTGAGGTATACTGTTATCTTGATTGCATCATATGAGGACGCTCAGATCTAGTGAGGTTAAGTAGGTCATTAGCACAATATTTTCTGTTATCATTATAAGCATGCCTTTTTGAGGTTAGATGTAAACAATACAAAACAAAGTTGCTCTGAAGCTTTCTAAATGGCTTAGGATTGATTCTCAATTCTTGATATTCTTTTGCTATTAGGTGATAAAAATAATTATATAAATATAAAATTACTCAATAATAGTAAGTCACAAATAATTACTAATATGCTATATTGATATAAAAGTATGTTTACAGATGAATTCTTAACAATGTTGCTAACCACCAAGTCTAATTTTCATTTTTATTTCAACTTTGTTTCTATTTATTTTATTTTACCTTTCCACTTTATTGACATATAATAATTTATATATGTGTAGGGTTCATGTGAATATTTGTTACATGCAAATAATTTACATATGTGTAGGGTTCATGTGAATGTTTGTAACAATCAAGTCAGGTGTGTCTTGAGGGTGTATCATTTTTATGTGTTGATATAATTTCCAGTCCTCTGTTCTTCTTTGAAATATATAGAATGTTATTGCTAAGTATAGTCACTCTCATCTGTTATCAAACATTGGAACTCATTTCTTCAGTATAATATTTGTACCTATAACTAACCTCTCTTCATCCAACCCTCCCTCCACCCACTCCTCATAGGCTCTGTTACCTATTGCTATATTCTCTATGTCCATGAGATCAAGTATTTTAGCTTCTACATATGAATGAGAACACGCAGTACTTGTCTTCCTCTGCCTGACTTATGACATTTAACATAATCGTGTCCAGTTCCATCCATGTTGCTGCAAATGACATGATTTCATTCTTTTATGGTTGCAGAATAAGAATCTGGAACCCACCAAACAATGGGTATGAAAAATGTTGTAACCTGTGAAACTGCTCACCAAGCTATAGGACTGAAAAAACTGCTGGGCACCACATACCCCAGTTCATTGAGCTGCGGGTGGTGAGACTGAATGAGTGTGACACGCCCCCATTTGCCAACCTGCAAATGGTAGGAATGAGAGAGAGCTTTAGCATTTCTTGGGGTCTCAGATCTTGAGACTCCTGGGGTGAGAGCTGTAACACCCTTGGGGCTCTGCAGTTGCTGGCATCTCCAAATTTCCAGATGCCATCGTGTTCCCCTCATCCAGACATTGACACTCAAGGCAAGAGGGATTGCAACACTCCTGTTCCAACTGTGGGCTGAGTGCAGATCCCATGGTGGTTATGGGATCTGGGTTGGGGTGTGAACCTAGCGCAGCCTCGTGGCTGGAGCAGGCAGAATGAGCCTGGTGGACCTGAGCAAGGCCCCAGGCATAGGTCACAGCTGCCGTAGAGATTTCTGGCATGCAGCACCAGAAGAATCCTGCATCATTAATCTGATCTTTATTATTTCTTTCCTTCTGCTAATTTTGGGTTTGGTTTCTTTTTGCTTTTCTAGCTCTTTGAGATACATCATTAAATTATTTATTTGGGATCTTTCTAGGTTTTTTTTTTTTTTTTTTGTTTTTTTTTGTTTTAAATTCTTTTTTCTCTTTTTTTTTTTTTTCGTTAAAATCTTAATTTTTTGTGTTTTTTTTTTCTTTTCCTTTTTTTTTTTTTACTTTCAAGTTCTGGGATACAAGTGCAGAACATGCAGGTTTGTTACATAGGCATACGTGTGCTGTAATGGTTTGCTGCACCTATCAGCCCATTATCTAGGTTTTAAGCCCCAAATGCGTTAGGTATTTGTCCTAATGCTCTCCCTCCACTCAACCCCAACCACTGACTGGCCCCAGCGTGTGATGTTCCCCTCCCTGTGTTCATGTGTTTTCATTGTTCAACTCCCACTATGAGTGAGAACATGCAGTGTCTGGTTTTCTGTTCCTGTGTTAGTGGGCTGAAGTGTTTCCATTTTTATTTGTTTCAAGAAACTTTTTTATTTTCATCTTAATTTCTTCAATGACACAATGGTCATTCAGGAGCATGTTGTTTAATTTCCATATATTCGTATGGTTTTCAATGTTCTTCTTGGTGTTCATTTCTGATATTATTCTATTGTGGTCTAAGAAGAGACTTAACATGATTTTAATTTTTTAAGAAAATGTTAAGACTTGTTTTGTTTCCTACTATATGGTCGATCCTGGAGTGCATTCTATTTGCTGATGAGAAGAATACATATTCTGGAGTCATTGAATAAAATTTTTTATAAATGTCTGTCAAATCCATTTTGTCTAAAGTCTACTGTAAGTCCAGTATTTCTTTGTGGAATTGCTGTCTAGATGATCTGTCTGACACTGAGGATGGAATATTGAAATCCCTTACTATCATTGTTTGGAGTACACCTTTTTCTTTAAATCTAATAATATTTGCTTTATGAATTCAGGTGCTCCAGCATTAGAAGCGTATTTATTTAGAATTGTGTTATCCTTTTGCTGAATTTATCTCTTTATCATTATATTGACTGCCTTCTTCTTTATTTACTATTTTTGTCTTGAAATCTAATGCTTAGAGTCAAAATAAGTATGTAAGTATGGCTATTCCTGCTCACTCTTTGTTTCCATTTGCTTGGAATATCTTTCTTTTTAATCCCTTTACTTACATCTTATATTTGTCTTTAGAGGCAAATTGCATTTCTTATATATAACTGCATACTGTTGGATCATGTCTTTTTTGTTGTTATTGTTTTTTGTCTGTTCAGCTTGTCTAAATCTTTTAAATGAAGTATTTAATACATTTACATTCAAAGTTGTTATTGATATATGAGGTTTTCCTCCTGTTGTGTTAATTGCTTTCTTGTTGTTTAATACATTCTTTCTTTTTCTCTGATAATTTGTCCTTATGGTTTGGTAATTTTCTGTAGTGATGCCAATTTGAGTTTTTCTTCTTTCTCATTTGTGTATTTGCTTTACAATTTAGTTTTAGGCTTTCTTTAATGTGTTTTCATGATGGTAACTATCATCCTTTCACTTCCCGGTTTAAGATTCCCTTGGGCATTTTTTTTGTAGCACCAGTCTAGTGGTGATGATTGCATCAGCATTTGCTTGTTTGGGAAAGACTTTATTTCTCTTTCATTTCTGTAAAGTGATTTCACTGGATGTAGTTTCTTTTGGTGGCAGCTTTTTTTTTTTCTTTTAGCACTTTGAATATATCTTCCCTTTCTCTTCCGTAAAGTTTCTTCTGAGAAGTCCACTGTTAGTCTGTTAAGTGCTCCTTTATAGCTGGGTAGACGCTTTTCACTTGCTGTTTGTAGAATTTTCTCTTTGTCATTGACTTTAGTAAGTTTGACAATAATGTGCCATGGAGAAGACCTTTTTGTATTCTAAATGATTGAAGATTGCTAGGTCTCCTGTAAGTGGGTATCTAAATCTCTTACAATATGTGAGAAGTTCTTATATGTTATTTCATTAAATAGATTTTCCAATGATTCCATTCCTTCTTCACCTTAGGGGATATTGATAATTCATATGTTTGATTACTTTATGGTTCCCATATCTTATGAAGACTGTGTTCATTTTTTATAAAACAAAATTTGGCTGACTGTATTATTTCGAAAGACCTGACTTAAGTTTTGAGATTCTCTCTTCTGCTTGGTCTAGTCTATTGTTGATGTTTCTGAATATATTTTATACTTTATTAAGTACATTCTTCAGTTTCAGTAAGTATTTTTGCTTGTTTTCTTTAATAAGATCTATCTCTTTGGTACATTTCTTATTCATATTCTGATTTATTTCTTCTGATTTATTTGTATTGTTTTTCAGAATTTTCTTGTATCTCACTGAGATTCTTTGATATTATAATTTTGAATATTTTTTCCAGAATTTTGTGAATTTTCCTTTTGGTTGAAATCTGTTACCAGATAATTATTTTGTTCCTTTGAAGGTATAATATTTTCTTGCTTTTTAATGTTTCTTGTATCCTTACACTGGTATCTGTACATGTGGTTAATAGTCACTTCTTCCTTCCAATTTTGGATTTACTTTTTTTTGTTTTCTTTCTTTCTTTTTTTTGAGATGGAGTCTTGCTCTTTCATCCAGGCTGGAGTCCAATGGCGCAATGGGCACAATCTTGGCTCACTGCAACCTCTGCCTCCCAGGTTCAAGAGATTCTCCTGCCGCAGCCTCCTGAGTAGATGGGACCACGCCTAGCTAATTTTTGTATTTTTAGTAGAGATGGGGTTTACCATGTTTCCCAGTCTGGTCTCAAACTGCTGACCTCAAGTGATCCACCTGCCTTGGCCTCCCAAAGTTCTCAGATTACAGCCATTGGCCACTATGCTCAGCCTGGATTTACTTTATAGGGGGAGGACGTTTTCCTGAAGATGTATCAGTGGTGTTAATTGGGTAGGGCCCTTTAATTTTGATTCTGGGTGCATGATGTTATGTAGTCTTTTTATGATTTCTTCAGTGCTAAACAGTGCCAGTGGTATCTGTGATTTCCTTGTTGGTTTAGGGTGTGCTTATTATTAGAGGCTATGAAGAAGTTTTGCTGGACACAAGGATGCCACATTGGCCACTTTTCTGGCCTCAGTGTTGGCAGTGGTGGACTGAGTATTCTTGATATTTGGCCCTAGGGCAGTGCCATTAGTAGGACCAGGCAGGTTGATTCTTGGGTCTCTAGGTAGCTTTCTTGGATGCCCATTGTGGCAGTGGTGGGCAAGACGAGTGAGCAGATTCTCAGATGCCTAGACAGCCAGGGTGGTGTAGGCCTTGGCAGTATCAACGATGGCACAACTCTTTGGATCCCAAATAGCGCACATTGATATAGGTGGTAGCAAGAGTACAAGGTTGCCACCCACAGCTCAAGACGTGCAACTCTCTAGTTATCCTGCTTTCCATAGCAGTGGAAGCACTGTGCAGAATGGAGAGGGACACTGTCTTCCATGCACAAGCCCAGGCATGGAGACTACACCCCCAGTCTCCACTCAGAGCACCTGACAGAACTCTGACGTTCCCACTGCATCCTCCAGCAGTAGCAGCAGGGGTGTACCCGGAGTGATGTGTGGAAGAGGAAAAGGGGTTCCACTTAATATATGTGAGCCAAGCATGGAGGCAGCTCCAACAATGAGAGAGGATCTCACTCTGTTTGCTAGGCTGAGCACAGAGTTTATGCCACTACTGAGAGTGGTGTCACTTCTTACAGCCCCAGAAAGGGAGCTCTTGGGCTCTGGGAAGCATGTGATCTGGATTCCCTTGCCCAGGGTCAGTCTTTATAGTTCACTGTACCACCCTTTTCCCAGGGAGTTGTACTTTATATAAGCTAGCACACTGGATATTCCACATCATTTTTGGGTCCAGCCAATACCGTTTTGCCATTGCTTTCCTGGTGGACACTGAGGGGGGGGTGGCAGTGACACTGGAGGTTCCCAAGATGTGAGGATACGTGGGCTATGGTTCGCAGATCAGAATGCAGTCCAGCGACAGCTGTATACTCACAATGGTGTCCAGTTGCAGCCAGTTAAGTCAGGGTGACCAAAGCACAAGTTTCCTGTCTGGTGCAGTGCCTTCACTGGGTCTTATATTACTGTCCACATTAGCGTCAAGCTTTCTGTGGGTGCAGGGGCTCTACTGTGCTTTGGATTGCAGCAGTCCACAGTGGATATCTGGACTACTGAGGTTCTCTCACTTACCCTCTCTCCACAATACTGAGACCCTCAAGGCTTCCAACCAATCTTGGCCAAGTCAGTTACTCAATTCCTACTTCTCTGTGCTCACGTGTTTTCTGGGACTTCTCTATTGTTCTCTTAGGTGTTCTATTTAAACTATAATTACCTATTCATAATTTTGTTTCTTTTTTCTGGTGGAGGCAGGTGTCCAATCTCTCTAGTCAGCAATCTTGTAGTAAGACCCTCAATTTATTTTTATACTTATGTATTTTAGTGTTAGCTTTCCATATGAGTCCATTTTTACACTACTCTAAAGGCACTACTGGGTAATTTATAAATGAAGTGGTTTAATTGACTCACAGCTCTGCATGACTGGGGAGGCCTTGGGAAACTTACAATCACTGTGGAAGGGGAAGCAGGCATATTTTACATGGTGACAGTCAAGAGAGAGCATTTGTGAGTACAGGAAAAATGACCATCATTTATAAAACCATCAGATCTCATGGAAGTTCACTCACTCTCAGGAGAACAGCATGGGGGAACTGCCCCCTTAATCAAATCACTTCCTTCCCTTGACACCTGGGGATTATAGGTCCTTCCTATAAGTGGGGATTACGATTTGAGATGAGATTTGGTTGGGGGACACAGTGTCAAATAATGTCACTTTCCGTTTCATATATTTTAAGCATGAAATTAATCCTGTGTAACTGACTCAGCCTAGATGTATGTCTGTGTTGTGTCATGGTTTTTTCTATTGTGTCTATTGACTTAATAGCTTTTTCACACTCCACGAACATAAGAAGGAGGTATTTTAATCACTGTTAGTGGGAAATAGAGTGCTGTGATATTTTGGAGGCATGACTGCAAATACTTATCAAAAGCCTTTTGAATACATATACCCTTTAGCTTAGTAAATCCACTTTTCGATTTACAAAACAAATGACACATTGTTTACAATTTTTTAAAACCTTAACTGTTTTGTAAAGCGAAACTAGATAAGTAAATTAAGATATACTATATGAGTGACTCATCTAGAATCATTAAAAATAATGTGGTAGAAGTATATCTAACAATATGTAAAAGTGTTCTCATTATATTACTTAGTAAATACTAGCTGCTTATAAAAATAAATGACTAACAGTTAAACATTAATGTGGACGTTTTCATCAAATAAGACAATGCATTCTGTCTTTGGAAGACCCTACTTCTAGAAATTTTTTCTAATGATTAAATGTAGGTCTGTCCTATTAATGACCTCCAACAGTATAGACACCAAATCCAATTGTTCTTCCATTTGGTAAGCAATTGCCTTTTCAAGTCTTGTTTTTAATCTTCTTGTTGGAGCATAAGTTTAAATTCTCATTTATTTTACTTGTATTTCATATAAGAAGGTCTTATTTTTAAATTTTGGACAGGCTGAATTCTTGTCTATTCTGTTTTAAAAACCTTATATATAAACATAAATGTAATCTTAAAATACTTGAGTGCAATGCAGTAACTAATGCCTGTAATTCCAACACTTTGAGAGTCTGAGGCAGGTGAATTGCTTGAGACCAGGAGTTTGAGACCAGTATGGGCAACATAGAGAGACACTGTCTCTATAAATAATTAGAAAATTAGCTGTGCATGTTGGCAAACACCTGTGGTCCCAGCTACTCTGGAGGCTGAAGTGGAAGGATAGCCTGAGCCTGGGAGGTAGAGGCTACAGTGAGCCATGATGTCACCACTACAATCCAGCCAGGGCAACAGAGTAAGACCCTGTCTCAATACACACACACACACACACACACACACACACACACACACACACACACAAAACCAGTTGAGATTCATGCAGCACTATTGCCTACATCGTTAATTCAATGCTATATGGTGTTTGATTGTTCTACTTTTTCTTTCCTCTTTCCTTCTTTTTATTTTGTATTTCCTATTTCATTTTTTCTGGAGTCACATGACACTACTAATGTTGACTAAATTTCTAATTCCCACTGAACCCCCCTGGGTGTTTCTAATCTCCATCTTTTCTATTTAGAATTTGTAAATTTAAACATAAAACAAAGCATTACTTTCACCCCAGTTAACCTTTTTTATGTCCATGTACTTTATTATCTCAAAAATATTTTTTGGTTTTGCTCTCCAAAGTATGCTATTCATTTCTCATAGCTTCCAGTCATCTGCATACTTTTTCAGCTTGCTTCTTCATTTTTCATTAAAAATATTGATGAACCAATTTCCACTCAGTACTATTAATAGCTTTATAGGCAATAATTAACACCTGGTCATGTACATAACAACATAACCATTGGACGCCAACTTGAAACTACCAATAAATTCTGTAAGTCTATAAATCTATCTTCTTCAGAGGTTGGCTTTAGCTAGCATTTCTTTGGTAAACAACTCTTTAAATTTTAAATGTAAGCCAGATTCTCTTAGCTCTTATTTTTCTGTAATGACATATAGCAAAAGTATACGTGTATATTCTTATTTTTTAAATTTATCTTTCTTAGGTAGATTAAAAAAATCCATGTGAGCAGCAACAATTAGTGCTTTGATCACCAATGTATTTTCAGATTTTATTGGAAGGCTTGAGGTATATTAACTATTCAATAATTTTTAAAATTAGTTATTGAATTATTGATTCCATAGTATCCATATCATGAGAGTTATATTTTATGGGATATATACACATATATATACATGTATATGTGTGTTTCCATTATACATATATAAACATATATATATACACACACATATATCTACATATATACGTATATATATGTATGTGTGTGCGGGGGAGAGAGAGAGAATGACAGAGATTATTTTTCATAAATGGTAATTTTTTCTGAATTAAAAAAGACATAGCCTCAATTTTTTTTTTTTTTTTTTAGTTTCCAGAGTTACACCTTTATTATATGGACATAGAAATGGAAAGTGTCATTTCTGAGGAATCTTCCTGGGTTACTTCAGTAAGTCTTTTGGATGTGCAAAAGTCATGACTTACACTCTTGATTTTGAGTACTTGCAATTAGTGCCAATAGGTTTCCTGTAGGCGGCGCTATTAAGGTGAATCACTGGGACTAAAAAAGAACAAACCATTTTGCCTTACTGCAATAGCATTGCACTGGTAGTAACACAGCTTTTTGTTTGTCTTCTCTAGCTACGCTTGGTACTATATGCAATGTCACGTGGAAAGAATTCCAAGACTATCTTCATACCTTTGTCAAACTTTTGGTTGAATACTATTTTTTTAATGAAAGAAATATAAGTATCTGAAACTTTATGTTGTACCTTTCTGCTTTTGAGAGTTTGTGTCTACGAATTTGTGTCTCAGATTACATATGGCTTTGTCATTTCTTTGTTGAATTCCTTTCTTCTTTATTTAATCCAAGAAAATGCAAGCTAGATACATTTATAAACATTATGAAAGTTGCTACATTCATTTTCAGAAATAAAACTCTCCAGTTTACCCAGCAGCTTATTCTTTCCTTGCATAAATTTCTCATTGTGACAAGCATTGTTCTTCACTAAGCCAAGTAAATATAACTATTTTTCTCTCATCAGAGGTGCCTGATCCTTCTAATCGCTCATGTTATTTCTTCTTAAGCATGGCCAGAAAGAAGAAAATGTCTTTTATTTCAAATGAATTGTTTTATCTTTAATGTGGAATGCTCTTATTGGTGAGTGCAGTTGTGTGTATGAGTGTGTTTAATCTTTGAAATCACGTCTTTTCCAGATCAGGAACCTGCAAATTTTTCCACAAAGCATACGATAGTAACTATTTTATGTCTATAGATATAGTTGCAACTGCTTAATTCTACCCTTCTAGTGGAAAAACAACCATAAAATGTCATAAAAAATGCACATCTTGTATTCCAGTAAGATTTGACTTCTAGCTTGTGCTTGTAGTTTTTTTTTTCCCATTTATTTATTTTATTGTATTTTAGGTTTTGGGGTACATGTGAAGAACATGCAAGATTGTTGCATAGGTACACACGTGGCAGTGTGATTTGTTGCCTTGCTCCCCATCACCTACATCTGGCATCTCTCCCCTTGCTATCTCTCCCCAGCTCCCCACCCCCCACTGCCCCTCCCCTATTTCCCTCCAACTGACCCCAGTGTGTAGTGCTCCCCTCCCTGTGTCCATGTGTTCTCATTGTTCAACACCCGCCTATGAGTGAGAACATGCGGTGTTTGATCTTCTGCTCTTCTGTCAGTTTGCTGAGAATGATGGTTTCCAGGTTCATCCATGTCCCTACAAAGGACCCAAACTCATCATTTGTGATGGCTGCATAATATCCCATGGTGTATATATGCCACATTTTCCCTGTCCAGACTATCATCGATGGGCATTTGGGTTGGTTCCAGGTCTTTGCTATTGTAAACAGTGCTGCAATGAGCATTCTTGTGCACGTGTCCTTATAGTAGAACGATTTGTAATCCTTTGGATATATACCCAGTAATGGGATTGCTAGGTCAAATGGAATTTCTATTTCTAGGTCCTTGAGGAATCGCCACATTGTCTTCCACAATGGTTGAACTAATTTACACTCCCACCAACAGTGTAAAAGTGTTCCTATTTCTCCACATCCTCTCCAGCATCTGTTGTCTCCAGATTTTTTAATGATCGCCATTCTAACTGGTGTGAGATGGTATCTCAATGTAGTTTTGATTTGCATTTCTCTGATGACCAGTGATGACGAGCATTTTTTCACGTTTGTTGGACTCATGTATGTCTTCTTTCGTAAAGTATCTGTTCATATCCTTTGCCCACTTTTGAATGGGCTTGTTAGTGTTTTTCTTGTAAATCTGTTTTAGTTCTTTGTAAATTCTGGATATCAGCCCTTTGTCAGATGGGTAAACTGCAAAAAATTTTTCCCATTTTGTTGCTTGCCAATTCACTCTAATGACTGTTTCTTTTGCCGTGCAGAAGCTGTGGAGTTTGATTAGGTCCCATTTGTCTATTTTGGATTTTGTTGTCAATGCTTTTGGTGTTTTGGTCATGAAGCCCTTGCCTACACCTATGTCCTGAATGGTTTTGCCTAGATTTTCTTCTAGGGTTTTTATGGTGTTAGGTCTTATGTTTAAGTCTTTAATCCATCTGGAGTTAATTTTAGTGTAAGGTGTCAGGAAGGGGTCTACTTTCTGCTTTCTGTACATGCCTAGTCAGTTTTCTCAACACCATTTATTGAACAGGGAATCCTTTCCCCATTGCTTGTTTTTGTCTGGTTTGTCAAAGATCAGATGGTTGTAGATATGTTGCATTGCGTCCGAGACCTCTGTTCTGTTCCATTGGTCTATATATCTGTTTTGGTACCAGTACCATGCTGTTTTGATCACTGTAGCCTTATAGTATAGTTTGAAGTCCGGTAGTGTGATGCCTCCTGCTTTGATCTTTTTGCTTAGAATTGACTTGGCTATGAGGGCTCTCTTTTGTTTCCTATGAAGTTTAAGGTGGTTTTTTCCAGTTCTGTGAAGAAGGTCATTGGTATCTTAATGGGGATAGCATTGAATCTGTAAATTACTTTGGGCAGTATGGCCATTTTCAAGATATTGATTCTTCCTAACCATGAACATGGAATGTTTCTCCATCTGTTTGTGTCCTCTCTTATTTCGTTGAGCAGTCGCTTGTAGTTCTCCTTGAAGAGGTCCTTTACATTCCTTGTTAGTTGTATTCCTAGGTATTTTATTCTCTTTGTGGCAATTGTGAATAGAATTTTGTTCTTGATTTGGCTCTCTTTAAGTCTGTTATTGGTGTATAGGAATGCATGTGCTTGTAGTTTTTTAACACATGCTCTAGTTTCCTGAGAAAATTAATATTTTCTATTTTTGCTTTATTTCATGCTTTTTAACTTTTGACAACAAATATATCCATAGAGTTCAGAAATGATGTCTCAAAATTTTAAAATTTTTTTCTAATATTTAATAAAGAAAATACATGTGTAGACTTAGACATTAAGTAAATTTATGCATTTTGCTATATATAGACTTCCCTTCTTTAATTATTAGGTAAAATTATATTAGGGTGTATATACTATTATTTTGGTTTTCTACATCATATTTATATCTAATTTCAGAATTTGGAAACACTGTAAAAAAGAAAAAAAATACCTTAAATAACCTATTTTGTTAACAGCTTTGTAAAGGCTCATGTTTGATTTCATGAAAATTTTATCTTTATATGTCTACAACCCATAAGTTTATTGGTGCGAAGACCAGTTTAGTTCTTGGATTTATGTTATATATCTTTTGAAGCATGCTAATGTAATGGAATCACCAATACCTATGCAATTTGCTTTACCTGGTTTCATTAAAGGCAGTGAAAAAAATAAATAAAGGGAAAAAATCAAACTATCATTATCATGTAGGGTTGTAATTATATCTTTGAAGTTTTCTAAGCATCACCTTTTAAATCAGATAAGTAAGTGATCTTGACAGTCAGCATATTAAAGACTGCGGACTGACAGAAATAGATTAAAGGAAAAATTGCAATGCACTTTTAGTAGAATAATACTATTAATGTTAAACAATATCCCATATGTTGTTGTTCCGTATGCATATCCATATGCATTTCTACATATGTTTGTTTCTGTACATGATTGTGTACTTACATATCATGCAGTTAGACAATACATCTTTAATAATCTGGAAGAAGGAATAACACCATTTTCACATGGATTCAATAAAAACTTATCAAACATATAGAAGCATATTTATAACAATCTATTATGGCTTAATACATTTTAGTAAAAGAACAATTTCAGCTTATTACCTAATTTGATATGACATTTGTAACCTTCTAACAGAGTCAGGTAAGTAAATGTATCTCCTCTTTATTAATGAGGATACTAAGTTTACAGTGATTACTCATCTTGCTCATGTTTTTGTAATACATAAATTCCATTTTTAGAATTAGAGACCATAATTAGAGAATTATGATGCCTGGTATACACTCCCTTGTCTATATTAGTTTTCTTTCCCTTGCATGGCCATTTAAAAAAATCAAGTTTTGACTCAAATATACAATAGATTGTATAAGACATAACTCAAACTATTTTGTTCTGCCATGCCATAAGTAAAATTTCTTTTAAAATTACCTTTTATCTATGTTATATTCTTATGGAAGAGGCAGGACAGGACCCCCCCCCCCATTTTTTTAAAAAAGCTAAAGAACAAAGATTGTTATGTGAATTTATTAATGTAATACTCCTAGGACCACACAAACATTGTAAGCTTTGGCTTGTTTCTGGGGTAGAAACAGAAAAGTTTCATCAAATAATAACAATGATAATAACGGTAGAACAATAAAACTTAACAACTAGTACTCATAGGTAATTTAATGTGTCAGGTGTTTTCCTAAATGCTTTGCATATTAATGCCTTTCTAGAGATGAGGAAAGTAAAGACAAAAGCTAATAAAGGCAAAAGCTAGTAAAGACAAAAGCTAGTAAATGATGAACTATGGACTCATTCAGACAATCTTACCACACAGTCTGTGCACTTGACCAGAGCACTCTGCCACCTCTTTTACTAAATTAAGTTCCACTGTGTCCAAGAAAATAAATATTAGCGATTAGTCATTGGTGCAAATAGTTGCAAAGTTAAGCAAGGTGATAGTTTAACAGTCATGAAACAGCTATATAAATATGTACAAAACATTATAAACATACATTTGAACAGTAATTTACATATTAATTGTTGATTCAGAATAGTTTCATATACATTATTAGTCATGACAATATATCTAAAACTACAGCAGCTAAAAAATGTCAGTTTATGATTTTTATTTATTTTTCTTGATGAATTACAATTTTAATCACTATATGTAAATTTTAATTCTTTATCGAGTTAAGATGTTACTTTTGACTTATTACCTTTTACATATGATATCAGTGCCCCACATTACTCTTTAAACCTTTTCCTATTTCTGCAATTAGATCTTTCTCATGTTATCTAAGAAGTTAATTCTGTATACTTAAAATCTAATAAATAGATGTTATAATTTTATCCTTATATAAATATTATTCACTGAAGAGCCATGTATTATAATTACATGGTGGAGAAAATAAACAATTGGAAGAAATTATTTTAAATACAAAGGTCAGGTGAATTTTAATCTCTTGGCATTCCATTAAGCTTTATAAAATCATACTACCAAAGACCATGTTTATCTTCAATGAAACAAAACTCTTTTCCCTGATTCTAAATGAGCCTTTTTTCTTTGATAAAAATATGTCAGATGATTGACTTCTGTTGCCTATCATTTAATTACACACTTGTTAAATATAGTAAATTGGCTCAGTTGTTTTGGAGGCACTTACATGTCTACCATGATTTAAAAAAAATTATTTTATTGTGCACCTCTAATTTGAATATATAAGTTCTTAGATCCCTTGTCTTTCTACTGTTTTTATATTATAAATGAATGAAAGTGACATATAACTAGAAACTCTAATAAAGAATCAAATTAAAATTTTAAAACTAAAAAATTACAATAGCAAAAAATACAGTGTAGACAGGAGAATACACAGAGATGAGAAGAAGATTAGAGAGCAGCACACTGACAAAAAGTACTCACAGCTAAGTTGTGTGAGTTTTCCAAGGAGACCCTGAGACACAGCTTGGCATTCAGAATGTTTATTTCAGCATTCCCACGAGATTCACACTTTTTGGAGGAATGAGTAGGAGGCACTGTAGGGGAAAGGAGGAAGATACGTGTGTTCTGTTGGAAACTTTCCACATCCACGTTTCTGTTCACTGCTGCTGGGATGCTGATCAAGAAAGTGTTTTTATATTAACTCAACATGTGATCAGAATATCCTTAGATCAATGAAGATTGATCTAAGGATATTCTGATCACATGTTGAGTTAATGAAATCACTTTGAAGGAAAGTTACATGACATAAACATTATTTGTGATGATAATTTCAGTTGAAGGAAGAGAAGAACTGTGGTCAAGAAATAACAAAATCTTGCAGTCGTTATTCTATCCAGCTTTTCTGCAGTAAGGATAAGCCACTGATACAAAATGTTTCTGAAACCAATCAGAAATGATGTCCCTGGTGCCCTGGCGATCCATGTTTCTTTGTTAGCATAATAGTGGGATAGTAAAAAATTCACTCCTTGAAAAGAGCAAGCATGCAGGATTTTACCTTTCACAAGAAGAAATCTATACTTATGCATGTCTGCTGCATTAGCACATCCTGCCATAGTTATTCCGTCTTTGGCATTTTAGATTTCGGTAGGGGTTGTCTCATCATCTGTAGTTAGTGTCTTTCTTGGGTAATAACGCCAAGGCAATGATGTTTTATTAGCATTATAGGCTTGTTCTAGCAACAGATTTTCATCAGTGATACTTTAGCAAATTCATCAGTGAATTTCTCGGGGAAGGATCACTACCCACATTTAAAAGTGTAATGCTGTGTCATTTCTTAAACTACTAAAACAAACCTGTTGAATATTCACAGTACCCTCCAATTTTCAGTTCATTGTAATAGATCTTTGCTTGTTTCATGATCAACATGTCATTATGTGGTATATATTCCCTACAGTGCTCACAGATCTACTCTTTCAATACGTAATATAAATCTTCATTTTTTGCTCTATGCAGTGTTTTTCTATTCATCATTAACTGCTGTTCATCACTTTCAACATAAAATTCAACAGTTTGCACTTCTGTTTCTTCAGGATATAGTATGGTGGTTATTTCAGCACCATAGTTTTCTGTAAGATATTTTACATTTACATGACTGTCCAGTTTCTCCAATGGCTTGACTTTCTTTTTTTTTTATTTTTTATTTTATTATTTTTTTTTTATTTTTTTTTTTTCCCATTTATTTATTTTATTGTATTTTAGGTTTTGGGGTACATGTGAAGAACATGCAAATTGTTGCATAGGAACACACCTGGCAGTGTGATTTGCTGCCTTCCTCCCCATCACCTACATCTGGCATTTCTCCCCCTGCTATCCCCCCCAGCTCCCCACCCCCCACCGTCCCTCCCCTATTTCCCCCCAACTGACCCCAGTGTGTAGTGCTCCCCTCCCTTTGTCCATGTGCTCTCATCGTTCAACACCCGCCTATGAGTGAGAACATGCGGTGTTTGATCTTCTGCTCCTCTGTCAGTTTGCTGAGAATGATGGTTTCCAGGTTCATCCATGTCCCCACAAAGGACTCAAACTCATCGTTTTTGATGGCTGCATAATATTCCATGGTGTATATGTGCCACATTTTCCCTATCCAGTCTATTGTCGATGGGCATTTGGGTTGGTTCCAGGTCCTTGCTATTGTAAACAGTGCTGCAATGAACATTCGTGTACACGTGTCCTTATAGTAGAACGATTTGTAA
The DNA here is from genome assembly GCF_001604975.1 of Cebus imitator. NCBI lineage: Eukaryota > Metazoa > Chordata > Mammalia > Primates > Cebidae > Cebus > Cebus imitator. Next base: position 3,303,145 of record NW_016107428.1, read on the forward strand.
TCCTTTGGATATATACCCAGTAATGGGATTGCTGGGTCAAATGGAATTTCTATTTCTATGTCCTTGAGGAATCGCCACACTGTCTTCCACAATGGTTGAACTAATTTACACTCCCACCAACAGTGTAAAAGTGTTCCTACTTCTCCACATCCTCTCCAGCATCTGCTGTCTCCAGATTTTTTAATGTTCACCATTCTTACCCGCGTGAGATGGTATCTCAATGTAGTTTTGATTTGCATTTCTCTTATGACCAGTGATGATGAACATTTTTTCATATGTTTGTTGGCCTCACGTATGTCTTCTTTTGTAAAGTGTCTGTTCATATCCTTTGCCCACTTTTGAATGGGCTTGTTAGTTTTTTTCTTGTAAATCTGCTTTAGTTCTTTGTAAATTTTGGATATCAGCCCTTTGTCAGATGGGTAAACTGCAAAAATTTTTTCCCAATCTGTTGGTTGCCGATTCACTCTAATGATTGTTTCTTTTGCTGTGCAGAAGCTGTGGAGTTTGATTAGGTCCCATTTGTCTATTTTGGCTTTTGTTGTCAATGCTTTTGGTGTTTTGGTCATGAAGTCCTTGCCTACACCTACGTCCTGAATGGTTTTGCCTAGATTTTCTTCTAGGGTTTTTATGGTGTTAGGTCTTATGTTTAAGTCTTTAATCCATCTGGAGTTAATTTTAGTGTAAGGTGTCAGGAAGGGGTCCAGTTTCTGCTTTCTGCACATGGCTACAATGGCTTGACTTTCTATGTGATTGATAAACTTAAATGCTTTCTCACATTTTTGTCACTGTTATCCATAGGGTTATATGCAAGACTCTTTGATGTATTCATCAACATCTTTACACCACATGGCAAAGGATAAGCAAAAACAATGCAGTGAGCAATGCACATAGGTCTTGCCCCATTTTGGACATCATCAGGAATCTGCTGTTGATGCCTCCAACCTGCATGCATGCCATTGTATTACTCTTTGTAGGTGTGCTTCATTAATATTTATACTTATACTTTGTAGATGTAAGTTCATTAATTTTTTTCTGAAATATTTAATGTGGCATTAATCACTTCCAGTCTAGTCTTTATATTAAGCTTCTTAGTTTCTATCTCTAGAAGGTTGATTTACATTTTAAAATATATCTAAAGTGTCTCTACAAACATATCCGATCTTTCTTCTAGCATTTACATTATGAAATGCAAGTATAACTATTATTTCAATAGCCTTATCTATGAATTCTAACCTCTATAAATTCTGGGTTGCTTTCAATTGATTGATTTTTTTATTATCATAAGTCATATTTTCTTCATTCTTTTCATACCTATGTTTTACTAAAATACCAGAAATTGTGATGTTACCATTTTGGAAACTAAATACATATGTATTCTTATAAATATTCTTGAGATTTGTTCTTGGATGCAGTTAAGTTACGTGGAAACTAGTTTATTCTTTCAACTCCTGCTTTTTCTATTAACAGGGAGGGACCTGTTCAGCATTTAAGCTAGAGCTAATTGTTCCTTGCTGCTGGATCAAAGTCTTTCTGTATATTCTGTTCAATGAGACATAAATATAGATGTTTTTCCCAATCTGACTAGTGGGAATTGAAAAACTTAAGAAATTTACCAATCTAATTCTTATCCAATAAATGTGCAGAGCATAGAGAAATGCAATAATATATAGTAAGAGGAATATATGACAATCAAATTGAATTTATTTCAGAAATACAAGGTTAGTTTTCCTCAAGAAATGAGATGAGGCCTTTCAATATTTTAATGGAACTAAAAATAAATTTATATGATCATCACCATAGATGCAAAAACAGCATTTAAAAATATTAACACTGAAATAGAACTTCCAGTCTTGGCTATTATAGATTTATAACCTGCTACCCTAAACAATTATAAAAGCAAGGCAAACTATGTTTAAAAGTTGTTTAAAAGTTTGTTTACACTATTGGAAAGCGATCAAATAAGGGAAATATTAAGCTCTCGCGTAGTTCAGCTTTTACCTTAAAAGCATTTTTCAAAATGCATTGCAGATAAAGAAAACACTTGCAGATACTGGCAGTTTTACTAGATAGAGGAAATAGATTTCAGAATTCTAGGCTGCCAAAGCCATTGTGATTTGGTGGGACGTGAGTTACCTCAAGGAATCCCCAATCATTTGTGTAGAAGGTCTCCTAAGTATATGTACACATAAACTTTTGAGTTTCTGGGAAGCTAGAGTTGAGTAGCTGAAGAGAGATTTCAGAGGCTACACATTGCATATTCTATCTGTAAATGCAAAATTAAAATAGGCAAAATCTGTAGCCAAGCATTAACAACATCAAGATAGTGGATTGTTAAATTAACTGCCTTCCAGGAAAACAAACAAAAAAAAAGGTAACATTCTTTAGAGGAAAATAACATAAACTAGAGCCTTTTCATTTATTATCTACAAAGTGTATAAAATCAAACATTTCTGAATATGTAAGGAAGTAGGAAAGTGACTGATAATCAAGAGAAAAAAATAATCAATGAAACTCTACCTGGAAATGGTCCATATGTTGCTGATAGCAGAAAAGGACTCAAAGTACCTATCTTTAATGTGGTAAATAAAATAAGAAAAATGTGGGATAGAGCATTTCAAATAGGAATTCAAATCTATAAAGTAACTATAAAACCTATAAAATCTATAAAAATAACCAAATAGAAATCTTAAAATTAAAATAATATCGACATTAAAAGCTCTTTTGATGTATGTAGAGAAAAGTAGAAGATTAATTGAACTATGGATTAATACAAAGTATCCAAGATGAAAAATAGGTAAAAATTTAAATAACAGAAATAAAAATGAGAAATATTGTATTATATGCTGGGCACATGTCAAACATGTGTAATTTAAGTCCCAGAAGGAGAGAAAAGAGAATGCATCAGAAGAAATATTTGAAGAACAAACAAAACCAATAAACGGTCAGGAATCGTTCCATGTGATGAAAGGGTAACCTTCAGATTCAATAATCTAAATAAATCTCAAGCCTAATAAATAGAAATGAAACTAAACCATGTCATACTCAAATTTCTGAACATTTCTTAAAGACACAGGAAAAAAAGGGCAAAGGTAAAAGCCATATTACCTTCAAAGGAGCAAATTAAGCTTGCTCAATGATGTTACAAAGAAAGTACAAATCTAGATGGTAATGTAAACATACATTTAAATTGTTTAAGACAAAAACTGTCAATTTAAAATCGTGTAGTTAGTGGATATCTTCTACAAAGTAAAAGCAAGACAAATATATTTTCAGATGAAAGAAAAAGCCGGTCACGGTGACTCACATCTGTATTCACAGCATTTTGGGAGGCCAAGGCGGGTGGATCATGAGGTCAAGAGATCAAGACCATCCTGGCCAACATGGTGAAACCCCAACTTTACTAAAAATACAAAATTAGCTGGGCATGGTGGTGAGCTCTTGTAGTTGCAGCTACTCCAGAAGCTGAGGCAGGAGAATCGCTTGAACCCATGAAGTGGAGGTTGCAGTGAGCCAAGATCGGGCCATTGTACTCCAGCCTGGAGACAGAGTGAGACGCCATCTCAAAAAAAAAAAAAAAAAAAAAAAAAAAAAAAAAAAAAAAACAAAAGTGAAAAAATAAAAAAAAAAAAAGAAAACAAAAAAAGAAAAAAAAAAAAAGGAAAAAAAAAAAAAATAAACAGAAAAAAATATATATTTTCAGCAAATATGTATTTTTGCTGCACTGCTAAAAAAGAAAAATAATTCCCTAGATTGAAACAAAATTAATCAAGAGAGAAATAAAAAAATTAAAACTGTGTTAAGAAATGAGCAGTACCAGAAAGGGTAAATACTTTTATAAATGTCTATTGATTGGGAGGCAGAGGCGGGCAGATCACGAGGTCAGGAGATAGAGACCATCCTGGCCAACATGGTGAAACCTCGTCTCTACTAAAAATATTAAAAAAAATTAGTTGGGCGTGGTGGTGGCGCATGCCTGTAGTCCCAGCTACTCTGGAGGCTGAGGCAGGACAATTGCTTGAACCTGGGAGGCGGAGGTTGCAGTGAGCTGAGGTCGCGCCACGGCACTCCAGCCTGGTGCCTGGGGACGGAGTGAGACTCTGTCTCAAAAAAAAAAAAAAAAAAAAAAGTCTATTGACTATTTGAAAGAGCAAGAATAATGTTTTATGAGATGTATTAACGTTGGTGAAAGTATAATACATGATGCTAGTGGCATAAAGTGTGAGAGAAGGCTTGATAGGTATAAACAGTTAGAAGATGTTTGTGTTATTTCAAAAGTGAAAGGCATCAAATGTATTATTTAAATAAGAATGCATGTTGCAATCTCTAGGCTAACCACTAAAATAATTATAACAGAACATACATCTAAATAGCTGATACTGTAAAGGAAGAAACAGTTTAATAAAATTATTTAATCCAGGAAGCAGACAAAAAACAGAAGGTGATGAGATAAAGTAACAAGATAGCAATTTGGTAGATAGAAAACCTATTGTATCAGTGATTATGCAAAATGTAAAAGGAATAAACACTTCAAATAACCAATAATAAAACAATTTTAAACCTCCAATTATATTATCTTGTCTCCTGAAAATCTGTAAATTAAAAAAGAGCACATTTTAAATAACTCAGGTGTTCAATGGTAAAATCACAGTGTTGGTGAGAAACTATATGAAGCCTGATAATAATAAAAATATATATTATCCAAATTTGTAGGATATAGTTGATATAATGCTTAGAGAGAAATTTGGAGCTTTAAATTGGTATATCAAAAAAATGAAAATTGTTTAAAGCATGCATCTCACAAAGCTGAAAATAATAAGTTAAATATAAACAATAATACCCTTTTAATGCCTTGGTAGTATTTCATAGTATTTCATACTAAATGTCAACATTAACCTTCTATTATACTTAAAACTAAGTCTATGATTCCGATGTTAGAGGTGAGTTACTATTTAGCTCTAAAATCTGTTAAAAGATGAGTTTCAAACTTATGGTTTATAAAATGAAGACAAAATATATAATTATTAACAGATTTAAAATTTGGGAGAAGATCATATAATGATTGTAAAATAAAAGGCATTTTAAAAGACAAAAATATAAGAGAAACATTGAATATACATATTTGTGTATTCAGTCTACTTTTTTATCCATCTAGATACCTGGTTGTACCTACTATAAGTATAGGTAATTGGAATATATTTCCAAAATATTAACCACAGTTACTGTTGGGTTACATGATGACTAGTTTTGTTAATTTTTGCATACTTTCAACATTCTTATAATGAACATTATTATGTAATAAGAATTTTTAAAGAAGCACTAATAAATCCCACTAATTATGACATATTATTTATTAATTACTTAGATATATTTTCCTAATTCTCAAAAGAATCATAAGCAGCTATTGTTTGTACCTCCTATGACAGATTTTTAAAAAATCAGAGTTTTCTACAGAAATTTCAAGGAATGTTGATTTAATTATTTGATCAAATTTATTCTTTATCAATTAGATTTTATTTTTTGCATTTAGAGATGAGTTAAAAGGCAACAGACGTAATTCCATCAGTAAAAATCTATGATTATTAAAACTTTTGTCTTCTCATAATTTCATGTTAGAGAAACATTTTAAATGTTATCCTTTAAATAAGGTAGGCTGCATTCAAGTTTCCCCAATGGTCATAATACAAGAGGGAGATGTATTAAAAGGTGTCAGGAATAAAAAGCTGATATACTTGTTATCAAATGATTAACATTAAAATCTAAGAAGACCTTCAAACTAAATGTGATTTTGAATCAAATCACAAAGAACATATTAAAATATATAAATCATTTTATTCACAATTTAATAGTGCACCTACATAAGCAGACCTAATATATTTACTTAGGAATGCATGTGTCAGGGAATGTGTGATATAATATGTTTGATTTTTAAGTGTTATATACTTCATCTTTAAGTAATTTTAATTCTATCATAAAGTATATGATTAGTGCTCATAAATTATTCAAAAAGTAGATACATAAAATTTAAAAAGCAAAATTACTCCTTAATAGTGGCCCATTTTATATTTGATAGAATTTTTGATAATGTTATACATAGTCTTCCTTATACAATGGTAATTTGCAGTTAAAAAAAAAAAAGAAAAGAAATTAGCAATGTAACATTGAACATTATTATAATTTGGAATTACACAGTTTTGTTTTTAACTTCAAAGTTGTACTCTGAACATTGGAACAATTTGGAAAGCCCTGTGACCATTACATCCTTTCTGTGCAGTTCAACCTTGTTAAAAATAGGTGCTAATGAATTTGGAACCAAGTGTCTGCAATCACAAAGTGCAAATTAAGACTTCTGTTACCATTAATGTAAGTAAACACCCACAAATCAAGACAAAATGGATCCCTACATTCTAAACTTTGAAGTTTTTATGAGAAATAAATTAACCATTAAATTAGAGTGCAGGCAGTTTTCTAAAGAAAAAATTCTTAAAGGTACTCTAAAATACTTAAAAGGCAATATTTCCTTTGCAAATTTAGGCAGAGACACGTAAGTTGAACTAGGTAATTGAAAATTGGGCAAGATTTAGATTCCCATTAAAATTGGCCTTTGCTTAAGTTTTCTGAAAGTGAATTAGACTCACTGTAAGTTGCTGCTGCACTATAACAAAAAATAAATAAATAAAAACAGATGAAATGTTCCCTTATGGCCTTAGGGTCCTTATACCTAGATATTCACAGAAGTCTCTCCAAAATGATGGCTGCTTCCAAGATTACTGTTTCAGAGCAGAAGAAATAATTTTTTTGAAGGGCATGCAAAAATATAAAACATTTTAAAAATGCAGACAAACGTGTATGTTTAAGGTTTTTTAATAAGAAGGAGTTTGTATTTTTTTAACATGCACTTGTTTTAAACTTTCAATTTAGAGATGAGTGTATATAAGAACATGTACATGTAAATACTGTGCATCTACAAAGTAATTATAAAATAAGATCATTTAAAAGGATAAGATCTTAAGAATACGTGAAGACTAATCCTTTTTGGTGTGACAGTGTAAAAATAGAAATTTTATAAATATGAGCCATGAAGCATTCTCATCAGATTTCATTGCAAAACATGAGACCAAGTCCTGAAAGACTGATTATATTAAATATCTTGACATACGTTGTTTAAGTCATGTTAACTTAAGCTTTATTGCTATTAAAAGTTATAAAAATACTTTAAGACCTTATTATAATTTTTTTCATATATCATTTCAATTTAATGAAAGAAACTAAGGCATATTTCATATTTCAAAACATATATGTTCAGGATTTGTTAGATGTGATTTGAACCACTCAGCTTAACAATGTACCTTTCTTTAAGCCTAGATTTTATCATTACAATTTCAATTTTAAAACTTAGACAAGATTTTGAAGGATCAAAGATAGGTGTCCTTTATTTAGATGAAGTCAGTCAAGGAGGATTTAGTTAAAACTTTAATGTTAAAACTTTAAAAATTTCCAGAACCTGTTACTATGGCAATACTTATTTTTAAGTCAAAATGGTTGGCATTCAGATTTCAGTTTAGAATAATTTTAAATAACCTTTGTTCTCTAGCCCCTAGTTCCTAACATGTTTGCCTCAGAAATCTCACTGAAGTAAAAAATATATATACAGAGAGAGATCTGATTAGAATTAACAGATATATATATATATATTTTTTTTCTTTTTTAATTTCAATCAGGTATGTGTGTATACACCACACACACTCACACGCAAATTTTGAGAGAGAGCAAGCGAGAGACTGAGTTAGAAGCAATCTCTGTTCGTTCATAATTCCATGTTGTTTCCTTATTTTAGACATTTCCATTCTTAAAGAATGGCCATCTGGGATAATATTCCCTTTTCCAGTGAATTTTAAAAGGGCATTATATTTAAATATTTCAGATCTATTTATATGTGTAAGAAAGAATATAATCAAAACCTGTTTACTTATCACCCAAATCAAGTGCAGTTAAACCTGTTTCTGTCTTCCACCACTTTCCCTTGGTAATATTATCTCATGCATTTTTTTCTATCTTTATAGACAGATCCTTAAATTATTAATATGTTTTCCTGTTTTAAATCTTGACCAAAGTACTTTTATGTTGTTTGTATTTTTCTGTAATTATAGTTTTGCCTTAAGTTTATATTTGCAATTCTCTTCATTGGCTTTTATGCCATGTATTTAACACCAGATTATTCATCTTCGCTTTTGTAGAATTTTTATTGTTTGAATATATCCCTTATATTTATCATTCCTCCTCTGCTTGTTTCTGTTATTTTCCAATATAACACCTAATATCATTATTCTTATGCATTTCTATCTCTAGATGCACATGTAGAATTTTTTTTTTTTTNTTTTCTGGAAGGAGTCACTGGAAGTTGAATTGTTGGTTCTTCAACTATCCTAACTTTGCAAAATTACATTTCCCTTAGGACTGGGTTTAGAGTTCCTGTTACTTTACATCCTCAACATTTTGTATTTTCAAAATTTTAATCTTTTGTTAATCTGAGGTTATAAAATGGTATATTCTTGTTTCTTTAATTTTACATTTCCGTAATTACAAGTGAGGTTGTATATCTTTACATATACACATTGCCCATTCGGGTTTTCTCATCTGTAAATAGCCTAATAACACTTTTATCTAATTTTATTTTGGTTATTGTACTAGATTGCCTGTTTCTATCTCTTGCTATGTTCTCTATATAGCAGGGACCATAAACATAATTCATTTGGAAACTTTGTCTGTAGTACTTTTGCAAATGACGTATGAAAGGAAAGATTGACACCATATTTCTTTTCCACTGCAAGATGTTCACAGATGTACTGGCTTTGGTTGGTTTAGCTTTCTTCCTCCTACTTTTGTTTCCTTGCAAATCAAAGCTTTGATTCTGCTTTAAGCAGTATGGTCACTGCCAGTCGTTTCCTGTGACTTTTTGAAATTTTATTATTGTCTGTAAGCTGGGAACACAATTGAGATCACTCAGTGGCCTTCCTTATCTTTCGCCAGGCTAATACACATATCAAATCTGTTATGCTTAAAATACATAGCTGGTGTTTCTTCTGCTGACTGAACCTTGATTGATAGACTTATTGCATCTTTTTATTGATTTATATAATTTGTGTATCTTCCAGGTACTTATACTTTTTTTAGGGTTTATGTGTTGCAAATATCTTTTGCAATCTGTAGTTTATCTCCTTATTTTGTTGATGCATGGCAATCAACAAATGTATTCCATTTTAAACTATTAAAATGGATTAATATTTTACTTTTTAATTTTAATCTCACATAACAAATCCTTTACTTATACCTAATTTTAAAAAAAAACTCCACTCCTAACTTTTTATTGAAGGATTGTAAAGTTCTTGCTGTTATCGTCAAGTATAGTTTTATGTATGTTTTTCTTGACAGAGAACAGAAAATCTTAGCTTTATTCTTTGCCGCTATTTCTGAATATCAAATTTGGGTATTGTGTCCTTATCCATAAACATGACATATTTCTATTTTTTTAAAATATTGTTTATATATGTTAATAAAATTCTGTAATTTTCTCAAACAAGTGGCATATATATTTTATTAGATATATTCTTTCCTACCTTTTAGTTGTGTTACCAATTTTTAATGATAAGTTTTCAGATTAGGAGGTCTATTTATTGATGTTATATAGAAAAAATTGCACTGGTTATGTTTATATTATACTCAGTAAACTTATTTGTTTTATTTAAATGATTTGCTTGCAGATTCTCATGCTTTGTTATCAAATGTTTTAAAAATAATGACAGTTTGTTCATTACCAAATTTAACATTTTTCATTTTTTCTTTGTGTCCTCTTATTCTGTTAGCTTAGACCTTGAACACATTGTTGCACAAAAATAGCAAGTGCCAAGAATTTTGTATTTACAAAGTTAGAAACATCTTGAATTTTGAAATTTAAGATGTCTTCTGGTAGATAAACTTTATTGGGAAGGAGTTTATGTTCCAGTCATAATTTCATTTTAAAAAATAATATTCACTTTTAGGAATCAAATATTTTTGTAACTAATTTTTTAAGTATATATTAAATCTCATATGTGAAAAACCTATAGCCTCTGAGAATTAAAAAAAAAAAAACTTAAACAAAAACAAAGATATTTCTCAATTATAAATATAGGTGATTCAAATATTAGTATACAGCAGTACATACAATCCAGAAATATATTAATGAATCATGTTTCCCGAAAATATTTATTTAAAAAATGTAAGAATGGTAATTTATTAACATGGAATTGAAAATTCTAAGGAAGATTTTTTTTACAGACATAGATGCTGGTTCTTTCCCTTAATACTGTGTCCTTAAGCACACCATTTACTCTCCTTAATACTTTCTTTTGAGTTAATCTAATTCTTGTTATCGATAATTTAATAATACTCAAGGTTTTATAGTTTAGTGATTTGTGAAATGTTTTAAAATAGCAAATATGGATACAACAGAAACATTCATTATTGTTGAAAGTCTTGGCTATTGGATCAATATCATCATTTTTGTTTTAAATAAATAAATTAGACAAGAAAATAATTACTCAAAGAGAATATGAATTATTATCACCTTCTGGATACATTATTTCTTTGAATATGTTTATATTTCAGATATAAGTAACATTTTAAGCTACATTAATTGAGCGTGAAACTGGCAAAAAAGATATATGGAATAACATGAAAACCTAAATGAGGTCCCTTAAATTAGTGAAATATTATGGCTATTTCTATAATTAGTGTTCAGAAATATGGCCACTTAAAGAGTCAAATATATATGAACGGTATCTTAATGCCAAGTTTTTGGTTGATTTTGTTTTCTTTATGAAATTTTCTTTCTTATAAATCTTGCTCAGAGCATACATTAGCTTTATAATACTAAAGAGAACAATGCTTTCATAAGAAGCAGTGGACTAGAAATTTTCCCATTATCTTTGATTTTTTTTTTTTTTTTTTTTTTTTTTGTAGATTTCTGGATCAGAGCTGAAAACAAGGGATATAGAGTACTTCATTTCTTAAGGACCCTCGTTGACAACTAGGGCTGCACACTTTTCCCTCAGAGCCAAACCAAATTGCTGCATGTTCTTACGTATAAGTGGAACTAAACATTAAGTGAACATGGACATTAAGGAAACAATAGACACTGGGGACTACTAAAGTGGGGAGGGAGGCGAGTGTTAAAAAACGACTTCTTGGTTACTATGCTCACGTTCTGGGTGATGGGATCTTTTGTACTCCAGATCTCAGCATCATGCAATATGTCCATTAACAAGTCTGCACATGCACCCCTGAATCGAAATAAAAGTTAGAGAAAAAAAAGAGGCTGTAGATTCACAGGAGGACAAAATGGAAGAGAGATTAATAGAAAATGTACAAACCAAAACGCTCAAAGAAAAAGAAACAGAATAGTAAAAAAGAGAGTAGAGGAGACATAGAACATTGGGAAAATTTCTACCATATAGTTAAGAGTCCAGAACAAGAGTCAAGAGATGGGGCAGAATTAGTATTTGATAATATAATTCCAAAATATTGTAAAAACTGTTGAAAGACACCAACTCAAAGAATCAGGAACATCTGAGAACCCTCAATAAATAAATGAAATGTGTACCATAGTACAATTGTTCTCAGTGTTTGGCTGCAGGAATGCCATCATCATCACCAGGGAAATTGTTAGAAATACAAATTCCTGGGCTCCACTTCCGGCCAATTAAATCTGAAATTCTGCCTACAGGACCTGGAAATCTATAATTCAACAGGCCCTTCAAATGAATGCTTTAGAACTACTAAATACATTGATGGGGAAAAAAAATAAACAAATCTGATTAACAGCAGAAGAAAGTAAGAAAAATATAATCACAATGTTGTAAGCTAATATATAGACCCAAAATATAGCAATTTCAATGTATATTATATTTTCTAATTTCTAAGCATGCAAGTGATCCAGCAAATGACCATGTAGATCTAGCAGGTGCATTCATGTGGTAGCAAGAGTGTACACTAATTTAGTATTACATATAGAACCAGTGTTAGCTCTGATTTTACAAGGCCATTTTTCACTTCAAAGAATGATACATTTTGACTTGTATGTGCAGCCTTCTCTGCACTATTTTTGTAAACTGTGTCTTTGATTAGAAAAACTATGTGAAGAGTTTTGGGGCGAGCACGCCATTAAAATATTTTCTTTAAATTGTTATATGAGGAGCTTTATTTCTGTGAAAATATTTGAGTGAACATTGATCCTAATCTTCCTACATCCTGAGCCATTGGATGTCGGACTTTTGAACTTCAGCTTTTATATTAATGGAAATCTTACAAGAGTTTATGCACTTGTTATCAGAGGTTAACTTAAAACATAAGCAAATATGCGCATTGTTTCATGACAAGATGGATACACCCTGTTGAAATGTCTATTTTGTCATTTTAAAATAGCAAAAATATTGTTTAGGCTAAGAACAGGTTTCCAATATGACTTTAAGATAAAAATAGTTACAAATCAGGCATTAAAACATCACTTTCAGGAGAAAATTTACTAGGCATAAATAATTCTCTTATTTTGCACAAGCTATTTATTTATAAGCAGAAATTTTGAGCCCTCTGAAGCAGTATGTGAGTTGTCAACATTAAGAGAAGTGTGATTACCTATTGCTTTTGTTGCAAAAGGTAAAGAAAGCCGGCTGTGTCTTGCTTTACTTAACATGACCTCACAGAGAATATCAAGGGCAGTTTACCTTTTGCTAATTTCATATATTCTATGCTGTGGGTAAGAGTTGACAAGCAAAATAAAATTGATTTTTGTGGCATTTAATTTACATAAATTCATTAATGATGTCTTTTAAATAGACTATTTTGTTCAAATAAGTGTTTTGAAAGTTATTAAATCTTTAAAATAGTATTGGTGTGTATATTTGAATGTGTTTGGAATGGTTGTGAAAAGGCCAAGGTGAAAGAGAAAAAAATGTAAAAGTCTGCCCACTATATTTGCTTAATATCCCACTTTTTGGATGAAGGCAGGAGGACTAAGCAGCACCCCTAAATCTAATAGAAGAGGAACACAGTTATGTATATATTAGGCAGATTATGAATACAATTTTAACTTGTGTTTTTAGAAAGAATGTTACATAGTAGCATTTGTTGCTGTTGATAATTATGTTTGAATAAATATTCCTTCATATTACACAGAGTAATATTATTTTAGATACTGAAGGGGTTGAGGTGTATTAGGCCATTTAATCCCATTTATTTCACTGAGTAGAAAAAATAGAGCATAGAGAGTTTAAGTGAATCTCTTTAAATGTTTCACTTGAATCCAATGTGAAATGTTAGATTTTATTGTAATATATAATTACCATTGTAATTATTGAGCAGACTGTTGAGGCAAACTTTAAAAGTTTAAAACATGTTCTCAAATTCTTTGACCCTCTTTCCATCAAGAATTGGGGGTCTATTGTACCTTCCCTTTGAATCTGAGAGACTTGTGAGTATGGGAGCGGAGCTCAGCTACTTATGTATTAACAGGCTTTCCAATTGAATGCTGGAGAAACACTACATCCAGTACTTTAGTGTCAATCATATAGGATAAAATGACACCCTGTAGCTTCTATGGCTATGTCATACAAGTTATTACATCTTCTACTGAAATGTCTTAGAATGTTTGCTCTTCGGGCCATTTCTTTGGGGTTTTTCTTTTGGAACCCAGTCATCCTGCCATATGACTGTGATATATTATGGAGTTACAAATAGGTGCTATAGTAGCCAATCTTTGCTAAATTTAGCTTTTGAGTCTTCTTAGTACATGCTCCAGATATGAAGAAGGCTTTAGATATTCTATTACCCAACTGTCCAAGTAATCACCAACTGTTCAAGTCTTCCCAGCTGAGGCGCCAGACATTATTAAGCAGAAATTAGACATCCCAGCTATGGAAATCCCCAAATCCCTGTTTCAAAGAGTATTTGATAATAATAAACTAGTTTTTCCTTTATAACACTCATTTTGGAATGGTTTGTTATATAGCTATGGATCTATGAAAGATTAGGCAAAGAAATCATCATATTAATAATTATAGTTTATAATTCTTGAGCATTAATTATGTCATTATTATGTATTTATTATGTATTATTATGTATAATTATGTATTTATTAAGGTACATAATCTTGAGCATTAATTATGTACCTTAATAAAAATCATTTCACTTGGTCTATCATCGCATTCAGAAAGATAACAGAAAGCCATAAATATTTAAATAAAACATCTGTGTCTCAAAAAATTCACTATTTTTTTTCCTTTTAAATGTGTACTGCAACCACTCAGAGTTGTGGTCCAGTTACTGAGAGAGATAAATGAGAAAAAATATGTATATGGGTGCTTCTAGCCTAAGGAGAAAAATTAATGATTTCACGGAGTTATAGAATCAAGAAAAATAAAAATTTACATAGTAGAAAAACATGCTTAGTAGATGATGTTAAAAGAGGTGATGTATTAGGTCATTCTTGCATTACTATAAATACCTGAGGCTGGGTGATTTACAGAAAAAAGAGCTTGAATTGGCTCACAGCTGTCTTTAGGCTTTATAGGAATCACGGCTCTGACATCTTCTTGGCTTCAGGTGGGGGCCTCAGGAAGCTTGCAATCATGGCAGATGGTGACGAAGGAGCCAACATGTCACATGACAAGAGCAGGAGCCAGAGAGGGAGCTGGGGAAAAAGAAAGTGGTGGGTGTGGTCCCATTGTTTTAAACAACCAGATCTTGCATAATTAAGTAAGAATCACTTCTCACCAAGGGGATGGTACTGAAGCCGTCATGAGGTATGTCTCATGAGCTAATCAGGCCTTACGGGGCTCCACCTCCAATTACATACTTTTAGTAACTTTAGTAATGAGTAGTAAAATTTGCAACAACAACAACAGTGTTTTTAGAAGAGAAATAAATAATAATAATAATAAAAAAAACCAGAAGGAATGTCAGACTCACATTTACGAAGAAATAGAGGGAGCCATATAAGGAGAGAAGTAAAAAATTGAACAAAAATATTTTCAATAAAATAAAGTCAAAATATATTTCCTATGAAGTATATATTTAAAAATACCCAGACAACTTAAGTCATCTAGATTAATTTAGATTTATTATAGGAATCACAGAGAAACTTTTTTTTTCGACTTCCCTATTCAATACCTAAGACACCAAGCTTGTAAAAGGCATCTGAAAGCAAGGAATATCATTTCATGCCTTGAAACTGAGTGCCAGTTTTACTAACTTTGGTGCCGCTGGAACTGGACTGGGAAAAAAAAAATCTCAGCTCACCCAAATCAAACCACTTGAAAATTTGTTAAACACTGGAAATGAATTGTCAACTTATAGGTTCATTTTAGATTAAAAATGGATATATTCTCCCTTACTCTGAATAACACAAAATTAAAAGTAAAAACAATATTGTATAATAATGCAAAAAGACAATGTAGCTTGGGATTCCCATGAGTGGAATTAGAAAAACAGAATGCTTGGATTGCAAGCCTTGGGTAATGAGCACCTTCCTCCATGAACTAGGATATATGATGATACCTGTGTTCATATAAATTTTTTTTAATTATAAAATGAGTTAATATATGTGAAGCACTTAGTAAACTGTCAGACATGTGTTAATACTCAGCACATGACAGTCATTATTACTAGTTACACAGATTGAGCAGGTATGCTTTCACCCCAATGCTTTTTTCCATGCATTCCTTCCTCTTAATACTCATAAAAATTTTGTGATAAAGGCATTTTTTTTTTTTTTTTCCTTTTTGAGACGTAGTTTCACTCTTGTTGCCCAGGCTGGAGTGCAATGGCATGATCTCGGCTCACTGCAACCTCCACCCCTCTAGTTCAAGCAATTATCCTGACTCAGCCTCCCGAGTAGTTGGGATTACAGGCACATGCCACCCCACCTGGGTAATTTTGTATTTTTACCAGAGATGGTGTTTCTCCATGTTGGTCAGGCTGCTCTCAAACTTCTGACCTTAGTTTATCCTCCTACCTCCGCCTCCCAAAGTGCTGGAATTACAGGTGTGAGCCACTGTGCCCGGCCTGATAAAGGCATTACTTTTATGTCTACTTTAATGCCAATTACTTTTATGTGTAGTGAACTTATATATCTATTGACAAGAAAAGCTAAGTTTAGTAAACTTGATATGTATCTACTGACAAGGAAACTAAAGTATATAGTAAACTAAATATATACTCCAAAGCTATACAACTGGTATTACTATTATTCCCACTAAGAGGGAAATATTTAGAGATTTATCTGAAAGGTAAGAAAATTAATTTCTTCCTGTTTAGTTGAGAAACAAAAAAACCCACAAATATTTGTGATTTTATCTATGCTAATTTTAGTATATATTGAAGATTGATACTATTACATATATTTTGTTAACAGTATAAAAATTTTAAATCATTAAAATCATTTAACAAATATAATGGATATTTATTGATGTATGGATCAATGGAAACAACGGTATTACTGTTTGAAATCATTTAGGTTTCCAATACTGATAATTATAATTCATTATTAACTAGCTTACTATGCTGCATTGTAATAGCATATTGTTTTTATTTTAAATATTAATGGAAAAAGCAGATTTTATTAGTTTTGAATGGATTTTTATGTTCATAATTCAATGAAGCTATGTTTTACTTTCAAAGTTTGTTTTCAGTTCTTAAAATATCTTTTTATCATTGTGAGATGTTTCATTTTCTTATTGTAGGTATGCCAAATTAGTGGTATATTCCTTAAAAACAATTATATCATTTAAATACTTATTTTAAGACATTAACTTATTTTCAACCTAATGCCTAATTTTAGTATTTTTTTTTAGTATACTTTAAAGAGAGTTTATACATCACATATTTTTTGGAAATAAAAGCAGTTTTTTTGTTGTTGTTTTTTGTTTTTCGAGACAGAGTTTCACTCTTGTTACCCAGGCTGGAGTGCAATGGCGTGATCTCGGCTCACTGCAACCTCCGCCTCCTGGGTTCAGGCAATTCTCCTGCCTCAGCCTCCTGAGTAGCTGGGATTACAGGCACGCGCCACCATGCCCAGCTGATTTTTTGTAGTTTTAGTAGAGACGGGGTTTCACCATGTTGACCAGGATGGTCTCGATCTCTTGACCTCGTGATCCACCTGCCTTGGCCTCCCAAAGTGCTGGGATTACAGGCCTGAGCTACCGCGCTCGGCTAATAAAAGCAGTTTTAAAAAAAGAATCTTATGGCTGCTTTTGCCTGTGTGAAAACAATACTACTATAATAGATTTTTTATTTTACCTTCCCAATGATAATCCTTAATTTGAATATTCTAGATCCATTGATTAACATTAGATGTGTTCTCATTAAATTTTCCTGTGTGTTGACAGTTTTTCCTGAAAGTGATTGTTTGCAGAGATATCAGTATTAGAAATAAGAGGATAAAATTAAGTTTGTTTGTTTTGTTAAAAATTAATACACAAAGCAGAGTGGCGAGTGAGAAGTGTTGACCAAAAACACACATTTTCAGTTAAACAGGAGTAAGTTCATGAGATTTAATGTGCATCATGGTAACTGTCTTTAATAACAATATATTGCATATTTGAAAATTGCCAAGAGAGTAGATTTTAAGTGTTTTTACCACCAGAAAATAACAAGTATGTGAAGCAATACATGTATTAAATAGCTTGATTTAAACATTCAACAATATATGCATATATAAAAAATCATTTGTTCACCATATTTGCAAGTTTCAATTAATTAAAAACAACATACAGAATGCTCAAAATAGTTAACAAAACATTTTTTGTAAGGATTAAATTAAAATTGTTTTAAATTGTGATAAAATGTATTTAACATAAAACTGATCATTTATTTTTAAATTTATAGGTCAGTGGCATCAAGTACATTCACATTATTGTGCAACCACCACCAGTATTCGTTTTCAAAATATTTTCCTTCTTGAAAAACTGAAACTTTAACCCATTAAGTAGTAACTTCCTGTTATTCTCTCCTCTAAACTTCTGACAATCACCATTCTATGTTTTGTACTTATGATTTTGACTACTCTAAGTACCTGGCATGAGGAAAATCATACAAATTTTGTCTTTTTGTGACAAAGGTGGTTTAATTCACCTTTAATAATTTAAGATTTATCTATTTTGTAGCATATGTTAGAAAATCCTTCCTTTTAAAATCTGAATAATATTACATTGTGTGTATATACCGTGTTTTCTCTATCCATTAATCTTTCAATGAGCATTTCTACCACTTCCATCTTTTGACTATGATGAATACTGTTGCTATGAACACAGGTGTATATGTGTACATTTGTCACTGGCTTCACTTCTTTTGTGTATACAGTCAGAAGTGGAACGGTTTGATAATATGGTAATTATATTTTTAGTTTTTTGAGGAAGCGGCATTTTTTTTATAGTGGCTATAATATTCTACGTTCCCACTAGCAATACATAAGAAATCCAATTAATCCAAATCTGTCCTGGAAAATGTTGCATGTGCACTTGAGAAGAATGTGTTTTCTAATTTTGTTGACTAGAAAGCTCTGTGTATGTCAGATAAATCTAGTTGCTTTATTTTGTTGTTCAAGTTTTCTATTTATTTTCTTATCTAATGTTTATTATGTGTAAACGCCTGTAATTGTCATATTTTCTTGCTGTATTAAACATTTTTGTTAATATGTAATCACTGATTTGTCTTTTTATTTTTTTCTGCAATACAAACCCATATTTTAAGCAAATCATGGAAATAAGAAAATCAGAATGGATTATTTCAGGCATCAGGAATATTTTACCAACGTTTTTGTTTGGTATAACAACAACTTCTATTAGTAAGTATGAATTTGTCAGTCTCATATGAACCACTTGTAATCTTTTCTGACTTAAGGTCAATTTTTTTCTGATATTAGTGTAGCCGCCCCTGCTATCTTTGGTTACTGCTGAAACTTCAATGTGTCCCCAAAAGTTCATGTGTTGGAAACCTAATCCCCAGTGCAACCATGTTGAGAAGGGGGACCTTTAAGAGGTGATTAGATCATAAATGTTCTGCCCGTGTAAATGAATTAATGCCGTTTCTATGGGAGTAGATTAGTTCTCCTGAGTGTGGGTTACTGATGAAAACGATGAGTTTGGACCCTCTCACCCTTTCTTTGTCCCTCTGCTATGGGTTGACAATACAAAGATTCTTAACAGGTGAGGGCTCCTTTACTTTAACCTTCACCACTTCCAAAACTGTAAGAAATATATTTCTTTTCTTTATAAATTACCCAGTCTGTGGTATTCTGTTAAACAAAATATTGACTATGGCAGTTAATATTCACATAGAACATCGTTTTCCATATTTTCATTTTCAAGCTATGTCTTTACATCTAAAATGAGCATCTCATATTTAGTGTATCATTGAATCTTTATCGATTTTTATCCATTGTGACAATCTCTGACTTTTGATTGAAGAATTTAATCCATTTACATTTAAAGTAATTACTTATAAGAAGAGAATTTTGTCATTTGTTACCTGTGTATCTCTATGCCTTCTAGACTTTTGTCTCTCACTTTCTGCATTATTGTCTTCTTTTGTGTTTATTACATTTTTGCAGTGAAATGTTTTAATTCTCATTGCCTTTTATGTATATTCTATAGCTATTTTCTTTGTGGTTGCCATTGGGATTACATTTAACTTTCTAAATATATTTGAATTTGAATTTCTGACGGCTTAAATTTAATAACATAAAAATCTCTGCTTCTAAACAGGGTCATATTAACTACTTCCAGTTAATGATGTCGTGGAATTACATATCTATGCATTGTGTGTCCCCAAACATAAAGAGATATTTTTATGCATTATTCTCTTAAATCATGTTGAGAAGCGTGGTTATAAATAAAAGCTACATATAATACCCTTTATGATTATCTATATATTCATCTTTACTACAGATCTGTATTTCTTCATATGGTTTCAGGTTACTGTTTATTATTTT
Source organism: Cebus imitator (assembly GCF_001604975.1). Classification (NCBI taxonomy): domain Eukaryota; kingdom Metazoa; phylum Chordata; class Mammalia; order Primates; family Cebidae; genus Cebus; species Cebus imitator. The sequence goes on from NW_016107428.1 coordinate 3,323,165, forward strand.
TTTCTTTCATTTCAACCTAAAGGATTTCCTTAACAGTTCTTGCTGGACAGATCTAGTGGTGATAAATTCTCTCAGGTTTTATTTATTTGGGAATATCTGAATTTCTCCCCCATTTTTTAATAAAAATTTTGCCAGGCATAGGATTCATGGTTGACAGGGTTTAATTTTTGTCCTTTTTGCTTTGTTTTATTTTTCCTGAATATATTGATTCAATGTTTCCTGAATCCAAGGTTTCTGATGAGAAATCTGCTGACAATCTTGCTGAGAATTCCTTGTGTGTGTATGATGACTTGTTTCTGTTTTATTGATTTCAAGATACTCTTTTTATCTTCGGCTTTTGATATTTGGATTGTAACATGTCTCAGTGTGGGTCTCTTTGAACTTATCTTGTTTGGAATCATTAAGTTTCTTCATGTGTTTATTCTTGTCTTTTATCTGATTTGGAGACTCTGGGGCCATTATTATTTAAATAATTTATCTGCCCCTTTCTCTCCCTCTCCTCCTTTGGAAACTTCTACAATGCACGTGTTGGTTCATTTCAATTTCTCCCAGGGTACCCTTAGGCTTCATTCATTTTCCTTATGTTTGTATATACATATATTTTTTCCCCAGACTACATTATTTTAATTTTTCTATATCCAAGTTCACTTACTCTCTCTTCTGCCTGCTGAAATCTGCCTTTGAATCCCTCAAGTGATTTTTAAAAAAAATTCAGTTATTGTAATTTTTATCTCTTCAATGTGTTTTTAGTTATCTTTAATATAGTCTATCTCTTCATTATATTTTAATTTGGTTCATACATTTTTTTCTGACTTTATCCACATCTTCCTGTAGCCCTTTGAACACCTTTAAGACAGTTATTTTGAACTCTTTGTCCAGTAAGTTCACTATCTTGTTTTGCTCAGGAATAGGGTCTATTGATTTATTTCTTTTCCTTTGAATGGGCCCTACCTGTATGTTTCTTAATATGCTTTCTTATTTCCTTTCTATAAAAAACTGGACATTTGAATCTTAAAAGATGGTATCTCTGAAAATCAAATTCTCTCCCTTTACCAGGGTTTATTTTTTGTTGTTGTTGTTATTTAAAATTACATTTTTAATGTCTCTCTGTGCCAGGAACCAGTCTACAGTGAAATCTTACAGCCTTCTGAGATCTTTTCTGAGCTGGTGTGTTTCCCTGAGCATACATAGTGGCTTTTTAAAGTCCTCATTATATATCATTCCTTTTGTAGCTCTAGTTTTTAAATGGCTACACTGCTAAAAGGGAAAAAGAAAAACAAGCTAGTGGAGAGGGACCTGACCTATGAAATCTCCTGAAAGTTACTTCAACCACAGAGAGAGGAACTTGCTACAATGGTGGTCTGTCTCTGTGCCTGCACCTCCAAGATCAAAAAAAGCAATTACTCATCAGTGCACAGATGCCTGATATGTGAAGGAGAGGGTCTTACTTGCCCACCCCAGCTCTCACAATATGCATGCAAACTGCTCCAGAAGTGAGTACATATCTGCCTGCCACGAGGCTGCTGCATAGAGGATGAGTAGTTGTTAGCATGCCATGAGCTGAACAACTGAAGTTCTAACATAGTTACATCAGAGCTTCTGCTAGTGCAATTACTGTCTATGGGTGAAGTAAGAATTCCTGGTAGCTACTGCCTTACTGTCTTCCCTCTACCTTACTGTAAATAGTTCATTTTAGTAATAAAGATTAGCATTTAGAAACAATAATATGGAACAAGATCTCTCAGAACAAATGACATTAAATTCAGGACTAAAATCTGGTGTTTCCACATTGAACAGGCAGAGAATGTGGAAAACCATCATTCTCAGCAAACTGACACAAGAGCAGAAGATCAAACACCGCATGTTCTCACTCACAGGCGGGTGTTGAACAATGAGAACACATAGACACAGAGAGGGGAGCACTACATACTGGGGTCTGTTGGGGGGAAATAGGGGAGGGACAGCAGGAGGGTGGAGAGTTGGGGAGAAGATAGCATGGGGAGAAATGCCAGATATAGGTGAAGGGGAGGAAGGCAGCAAATCACACTGCCACGTGTGTACCTATGTAACAGTCTTGCATGTTCTTCACATGTACCCCAAAACCTAAAATGCAATAAAAAAAACCACTCAGCTAGGAAGAAATCAGTGTGCAAAATGATGGAAGTGAAAGAAAGCATGGCAGATATTAAAACCTGAAAAAGTACAGAACAGCCAGACTTAGATTATGAGTAGAGGGAGGTGTAATCTTCAACTGAACCTTAGTATGAAGGTTTTAAGAAACAGTTATGTGTGACAAAATAAAATCTGTGTTTTCAAATTGATAGGTGGAGAGCAAAATTCTATGTCCGATTAAGAGCACAGGAGAGAAATAGGAGGTAGCTGTGAATATACACCAAAGTAAAACTTGTTCTTGATGAGTGTTTAAAAGAAATGCAGACAATCTGGAGACACGCTTAACTTACAGGTTTCTGGTTTGTGTAAATAGATAACGGTTTTAAATAAAGAACACTTTAGAGGAAAATGACAGCCCAGATTGGAACAGCTGAGTTTCAAATCTTTTTAAAACATCGAAAAGGAGAATAAAAGTAGTCAGCCAAACATGTGGAACTAGTGTGGAGATAAAGGCGTGTGCATTCACAGCTCATAGCTGAGAATTAAAGCCATCATAGCATATTTATTTGCCAAATGTAATGTACAATGTGAGGGGAGACAAGGTCTTAGAATAAATATCAAGGGACATTACTATTTTTGTAGCAGTTGATATAAGAAAAACATGCAAAGAAGACTGACGACCAGACAGAATGGTGTTAGGAAATCCAGGAAACTTTAAACAACAGAAATAATGGATTCAATGAAGGTCCAAAATGTTCCAAAGAAGTTAGATAACAGGGTCTGTTAATGCCAGAAGCTAAGGCCATATAGGAGTAGATAAATAAATCACTGGGTAGTGAAAGTAACTGTGAAAGGGAGAAGGGTTAGAAAGAGAGTTGAATGAGAAGAAAAAAAATTGAGGGAAATATTTTATTAATTTGTAAATATAATATAGAAATTCAAATTTTTGATAAGTGGGGATAGGAGTGAATGATAGGGTTGAAAATTCAAGAGTGAATTATAGCCAGCAGAGATAGCAGGCACTGGCAACTTCTGGCAATTTTTGCTACATTATTCTTGGCATAACACAATGTGATGCATACACAATTACTGCATTGTCTTTCCTATTTCTAGTAAAAGTGAGTCTTGTAAATTTCAGTATCAAATTTATCAAGTGCCATTATGAACTAGCAGAGTGGTTATCGTTATTTTTGTTGTTTGTATTTTTATTTTGGAGAGGGCTTCTTAAGCTTGAACAGTTTCATGACACAAGCATGAAAAATAACTTTTGGTCTTGTGAATGTTCTTAAAAGATCAAATTCACTACTATGAGCTGGAGGAAATTTGTTTTGGACAAACTTACTTAACATTTTGAGTAACTTTTGGTAATTATTGAAGATGTTATAATACACTTTCAAACACTTTTTATTTTCTAGGACATTTCAAAGACAAGGGACTTTAGTTTGGAATTATAATTGTCACTGGATTTTTTGATGGTTCTTCCGCTGTCAAGGATTTATAATAGAGTATCACATTTTATTATGTTCTGGTGAAAAAGTAAGATCAACCTAAGAGACGAGGCTAAACCAACATTTAAGTAACTTTAGATAACAAACTTCACAGATATTTGAGTGAGGTGGGAAAAGAAGGAAATCTATAAAATAAACATAAGTATCACCTCTAAGGGTACTTCATCAATGCCTCTCTTATTCACCTAAATCGAGGTTTGTACAATTGTTTACACACTTACTTTCAAAATACGAGGCATGCTACTTTTTATTTTCACAGAAGGATTCAATTTACACTGTATATCTTCTTAACAAAATTAATCAACTTAAACAAAAGAGAGCCCCTCTAGAATGGCTGATCACTCTAAGAATTTTTTGAAAGTTGTTCTTTGTTGTTATGCTTTCTGGGACATGAATTCCCTGCAAAATATTAAATTCTTACTTCCAAACTTATCTATTTTTATAAACAATAACCACTGAGAAATCTCTGACACTTTACCATGCCATGCTGAAATGTTTTATTCCCCAAAAAGTAGAGCCTTGAGTATTTGCCACTCAAGAACATCTTTAAAAAAGAACCAAGACACATTCTCAAACACATTCTGATTGTTAACATGAGTTAAGAGGTTAGAAAACTATCTCTATTTCAATGTTTTTGTAGTGTACATAAGAAGTTTCGAAGGCTTTTTTGTAAAAAAAAAAAAAAAAACAAAGTACAAGTGTATTCATAATTATACAGTGAGTACACAAACTTGAAGTCTTTGTGGAAAACTTTCAAAAACTTTAAAAAAGCCACACCAAGTGGTGCTTATTCCACTATTATCTCCAATCACCAATGTATTACTTTCACTGGAACTTTTCAATACACAATATGAATCCATTAGTTCAATCAAATTGCATTTTTAATTGCTTTGGATTTCAGAATGACCCTGGTCTAATAATAAAGAAGGAAAAGCATATAAAGAAAAAATGGACTAAAATGATTCTAAATGTTGAGAAAATAAACCACTTTTCTTTCAGGGCAATTTTGAGGCATTTCACAAGACATATTTCATAAGATGGGACTAATGCCTCTGCAAAAAAATTACAAATTACTCACTTAAAATCTGAGCTTCAAGTTATATCTAATGACCAGGATAATAGTGTCATAGAGAACTATAAGAAGTATTGCATTATCCAGCACTGCTCATCATACTCTTCTAACAAATATGCTTTCTAGGGATTGTGATGATCTCTTGTTTTTAGTAAGAACTAATCACATTTTTAGCGTATTTACTTTTAAAATTGATAAGTAAAATTTTGTATATATTTGTGGCACACATCATGATATTTTAATATTCGTCCAGATTGTAGAATGGCTAAATCAAGCTAGTTTACAAATTCACACATTTATTTTTGATGATAAGAACACTTAAAATCTACTCTTAGTAATTTTGAAGTATAAAATATATTGTTATTAACTATGGGTTATGTGATGTATTTTAGATTTTTTGAAATTATACCTCCTATTTAACTGAAATTTTGTGTTCTTTGATCAACTTCTTTCCAATCTCCCCACCCCTCATTTTCTGGTGACCACCACTTCACTCTCTCCTTTCATGAGCTTTTTTTTTTTTTTTTTTTTGATGAGAATTTCCATATAAGTGAAGTCACTCAGCATTTATGTGCTTGGTTTATTTCACTTAATATGATGTCGAAGTTCCTCCATGTTGTCAAAAATAACAGAATTTCCTACTTTATTTTAAGGCTGAATAGTGCTACATTGTGTATATATTCCACATTTTCTTTATCTATTTATACACAAATGGACACTTAGGTGGATTCTATGTCTTGACTATTATGTAGAATGTTGCAACGAATGTTGAAGGTATCTCTTCAACATAGTAAAGTATGGTTTGAAAGTATATTCCACTCATAGGTAGTGTCTTAACTCTTTTGATTATTTCCTCTGCTGTGCAGAAGCTTTTTTGTTCGATGTTATCTCATTTGTTTATTTTTGTTTTTGATACCTGTGACTTTGGGGTGATATGCAAGAAATCATTGCCTAGAACAATCTCATAAAATATTTCCCCTATGTTTTCTTCTAGTAGTTTTACATTTCACATCTTACATTTAAATAGTTAATCTATTTTTTTTTTTTTTTTGACAGAGGTTCCCTCTTGTTGCCCAGGCTGGAGTGCAATGGTGCCATCTCAGCTCATGACAACCTCTGCCTCCTGGGTTCAAGCGATTCTCCTGCCTCAGCCCCTTGAGTAACTGGGATTACAGGTGCCCACCACTATGTATTTTTAGTAGAGATGGCATTTCACCATGTTACCCAGGCTGGTTTCAAACTCCTGACCTCAGGCAATCCACCAGCCATGGCCTCCCAAAGTGCTGGGATTACAAGCGTGAACCACGCACCTGGTCTGATTTTTGTATACTACATGAGATGAGGGTCTATTCAGGTCTTCTGTATATGAATATCCAGTTTTCCTCACACCAATTGAAGAGACTGTCATTTTTCCATTGTGTGTTTCTTGTATCTTTGTCAAAAATCAATTGACTGGAGGCAGAGCAACACAACTGACCAGAAGCCTTCCTGATCACTCTTTTCATGGGAACACCAAATTAAACAACTATTCTAACACACAAAAAAAGCTCTTTTACAATAGCCTAAATTAGGTCAGAGATCACAGTGCCTGGTTTTAACTTCATATCACTGAAATAGATATTGAAGAGGGTAGAAAAGACAATTCTGAGTTGCCAAGACCACTCCCCCGTATCCTCCAGCAGTGGCCACATGGTGATGAGAGAGAATCTGTGCACTAGGGAGGGGAGCACAGTGATTCTGGGACTTTTTATTGAGACTCAGTGCTGCCCTGTCACAGTGGGAAGCAACACCAGGAAGAACTTGGCCAGTGACCACAGAGGGAGTGTATAGACCAGCCCTAGCCAAGGGGAATCACCTATCCCAGTGACCAGAGCTTGAGTTCCAGCAAGCCTCACCACCATTTGCTAAAGAGCTTTAGGATTCTAAATAAACTTGAAAGGCAGTCTTGGCCACAAGGACTGCAGTTCATGGACAAGTCCTGGTGCTCTTCTGGGCTTGGAGTCTGTGGCTCTGGAGGGCACATGACCTAGAGAGACACCAGCTGGGTTGGCCAAGGGAATGCCTTTATCACTCCTCCCCAACCTCAGGGTATTCAACTTTAAACAACAAAGGAGACTCCTTCCTTCTGCTTGAGGAGAGGAGAGGCAAGAGTAAAGAAGACTTTGTCTTGCAACTTGGATACCAGTTCAGCCACAGAAGAATAGGGCACAAGACTAAGCCCTGGGGCCCTATTCCACGTCACAGCTCTCAGATGACATTTCTGGACATACTCTGGTCTGGAAGGGAAACCTGCGTCTGGAAGGGAAGGACCAAGTTCTGGAAAAATTCATCACCCACTGACTAAGAAGCCTTTGGGCCCTGAATAATCAGTAGTGGTAGCCGGGCAATACTCACCCATGAGCCTTGGGTCAAACTCAGAGATGTACTGGCCTCAAGTGTGACCCAGAATATTTCCAGCTCTGTTGGCTACAGGGAGAATCTGTTTCTGCTTGAATAAAGGAGAGGGAAGAGTAAAGGGGACTTTGTCTTGCAGCTTAGATATCAGTTCTATCATAGATGTGTAGATCAGGTAACTGTACAGTAGGGCAGATCAGTAAGCAGCCTCTTGAGATCCCTGATTCCAGGTTTTGGCTCTTAGATGACATATCTAGATCTGCCCTGGACCAGAGGGTAGCCCACTGACATAAAGGGAGAGTCCTAGGCCTGCAAGCATTTAGCAAAAGCTGATTGAAGTGCCCTTGGGCATTAGTGAACATCAGGGGTAGCCAAGCAATAATTGCCATGGGCCTGGTGTGGTAGAGATTATACGAAGAGGCTCCTCTGCAGGTGTAAAGGGCAGGGAAGAGTGAAAGAGACTTTGTCTTGAGACTTGGGTGCCAGATGGGCTGCAGTATAAATAGACCACAAACTAGATTCCTGAGGTTTCAGACTCCAGGCACTGGCTCCTGGTTGGCACCTGTGGATCCACTCAGGGCTGGGCTGGGGGTAAATTGCTGCTCTGAAGAGAAGGACACTAGCTAATCTGGCTTCACCTTCTGCTGATTGTGGAGCCCTAGAGTCTTGAGAAAGCATAGGCAGTGGCCAGCCAGTGCTTTCTCTGGGCCTTGGGAGAGACCCAATGTTGTGCTGGCTAGAGGTCTGTCTCAGAAGTCCCAGTGGTAGTGCCCTCAAGGGTGCTTGTTCACCCCTCCTCCAGCACCAGACAACTCAGAACAGAGAGACACTCCATTTATTTCAGAGAAAATAAGGAAAGCTCATGAGAGTATCTGCCTGGTAAACCAGAAAATTCTTCCAGATCTTATCCAAGACCACCAAGGCAGTACCACTACAAGTCTGGAAGAACCATGGTGTTACTGGGCTTAAGAAGCCCCCTATTGCAGATATAGCTGCAGTAACCAAAAACTTAGACCCATAGCATCCAAGTCTTTTTAAATACTTGGAAAGCCTTCCCCAGAAGTACAACAAGCCCAGACTGTAAAGACTGCAATAAATCCTTAACTCTTTAATGCTCAGATGCCAGTGAACATTTACATGCATCAAGACATCCAGGAAAACATGAGCTCACCAATTGAAATAAGAAAGGTACTGGTGATCAATCCTAGAGAGACAGAGATAAGTGACCTTTCAGACAGAGAATGCAAAATAATTGTTTTGAGAAAACTCAATGAAATGTAAGATAACATAGAGAAGGAATTCATGATCCCATCACATAAATTTAAGAAAGAGACTGAAATATATAAAAAGAATCAGGCTGAAATTCTGGAGTTGAAAAGTGCAACTGACATACTAAAGAATGTATGAGACTCTCTTATCAGCAAAATTGATAGCACAGAAGAAATAATTATTGAGCCTGGAGACAGGTTATTTGAAAATACATAGTCAAAAAATAATATAGAATATGAAAGAATAAAGCATGCCTGCAAGATCTAGAAAATAGTCTCAAAAGGGCAAATCTAGCAGCTGTTGAACTTAAAGAGGAGAGGGAGAGAGAGAGAAAGATAGAAAGTTTAATTAAAGGGATAATAACAGAACTCTGAAACCTAAGAAGACATCAATATTCAAGAACAATAAGGTAACAGAACACCAAGAAAGAAGATTTAACCTAAATCAGACTATCTTAAGATGTAGTCAAACACCCAAAGGTCAAGGATAAAAAAATAATTGTATAAGCAGCAAGAGAATATGAACACATGCAGTGAAACTCCAATTATGCCTGCCAGCAGACTTTTCAGTGTAAACCTTATAGTCTGGGAGAGAGTAGCATGACATATTTAAAGTAAAGAAGGAAAAAAAAACTTTTATCTTAGAATAATATTTCTGGCAAAATATGTCCTTCAAACTTGATGGAGAAATAAAGACTTTCTCAGACAAACAAAAGCAGAGGGATTTTATAAGCACCAGATGTGTCCTTCAAGAAATGGTAAAGTGACTTCTTCGTTTTGAAAGGAAAAGACATTAATGAGCAATAAGAAATCATCTTAAGGTACAGACTCACTGGTGATAGTAAGTAGACAGAAAAACAGAATATTTTAACACTGTGATTACCATGTATAAACTATTTATATTTTGAGTATGAAGACTAAAATGAACATATCAAAAATAATAATTACAACATCTTCTAAAGACATAGACAGTACATAAGAAACAAAGACAATAAAAAATTAAAAAGCAGAGGGATAAATTGTAGGGTTTTATAAGTATTCTCTTTGCGTATTTGTTGGTTTGTTTGTGTATGCAATGTTAAGTTGTTATCAGTTTGAAATAATGGGTTATAAGATATTATTTATAAGCCTTATAGTTTCTTAAATCAAAAAACATACAAGAGATTACAGAAAAAATAAAAAAGCAGGAAATTAAAAATAAGCACTAGAGAAAATTGCTTTCACTAAAAGAAAGACAGGAAGGAAGGAAGGAAAGAAGGAAGAGAAAACCACAAAACAACCAGGAATCAAACAACAAAATGGAAAGGGTAAGTCTCCTTATTAATAATAACATTGAATGTAAATGCACTACACTCTTCAATCAAAAGATACAGAATGACTGATTGGATTAAAAAATAATAATAACATGACTCAAAGATCTGTCTCCTATAAGAAACAAATATCACCTATAAAGATCTGCATAGGCTGAAAATAATGGGATGGAAAAAAGTATTCCATGCAAAGAAAACCAAAAGGAGCAAGGGTAGCTATATTTATATCAGACAAAATAGATTTCAAAATAACTATAAAAGGAGACAAAGAAGACCATTATATAATGATAAAGGGGTAAATTCAGCAAGATTTTATGACAATTGTAAATATATATTCTCCCAACACTGGAACAAACAGATATATTAAAGAAATATTATTACAGATAAAGAGAGAGGTAGACTCCAAAACAATAATAACTGGAGACATCAACACCCCACTTTCAGCATTGGACAGATTGTCCAGATAGAAAATTCATGAAGAAAAGGCTGACTTCTTCTGCACTATTGACCAAATGGACTTAACAGATATTTATAGAACATTTCATTCAACTGCTGCCAAAAAAATCATTTTTCTCCACAGCACATGGACCATTCTCAAAGAATGACCATATGATAGGCCAAAAACAAGTCTTCAAACATTAAAAAATTTGATGTAATTTCAGACATCTTCTTTGACCACAATGGAGTAAACAGCACAATAGCAAGATAAATTTTGAAAACTATACACATAGAAATTAAACAATATGCTATGAATGATCAATGGGTTAATGAAGGAATAAAGAAGGAAATTTTAAAATGTCTTTAGACAAATGAAAAGTAAAAAAAGACTACCAAAAATGATGGAAAACAGAGAAAGCAGTACTAAGAGGATAGTTTATTGCTATAATATATACTTCAAAAAAGTAGAAAAACTTCAAATAAACAACATAATGATGCATTTCATAGAATTAGTGAATCAAGAGGAAAAAATAAAGATTAAAGCAGAAATAAATAAAATTGAAATGAAGAAAATACAAAAGATCAATGAAATTAAAAGTTAAAAAATAGACAAAACTTAAGCCAGACTATCTAAGAAAAAGAGAGAAGACCCAAATAAATAAACTCAGAGATGAAAAAGAAGACATTACAATTGATGCTCCAGAAATTAAAAGGATCATTAGTGGCTACTACACACAACTGTATTCTATAATTTGGAAAACCTCAAAGAAATGGATAAATTCCTAGATGCATACAACCTACCAAAGTTGAACCATGAGGAAATCCAAAACCTGAACAGACCAATAATAAAAAACTAGATTGAAGCTGTAATGAAATGTCCCTCAGCGTAGAAAAACCTGGAACCTGGTGGCTTGACCATTGAATTTTACTAAACACATAAATAAAAACTAATATCATTTCTTCCCAAACTATTCCATAGGTGGAAGCGTGGTAGGAAAGCCTATGTATTACCTAAAAATGAGAAGTGAAAGAATATGCTAGCAGCAAGAATTGCAGGACGTCTTTAATTTCTCATAGATCTTTTGTTTGATTAATCTAGAAGACACCCAATAGGTAGTTCTAGATTTTTTTATATCATTTAAAAATTTTGTCATCCTGCAGAAATAGAAAACTTACTCCTAGGCTAAGCATATTGAAACAATCTATGACAATCGAGTTAGGGACATTTCTCTAAAGTTTTTGTTTCATCAGTCATATTTTTATTTTTGAATCAGCTTTTCATATTATGCATCATTCATGTCTTTCTATGCATTCATATTTTCCATAAAAAATTAAATGCCATGCTTCATATCAACATTCCTGTGGAAGTGTCAGTGTTATTTAAAGTAATTCAGTGTCATATTTAGTTTGCTGGATTAAGAAATATGATCGTTAACTTTTGACAAGCCAGAATTTTTGGAAAGAAATTGTCTGGCTTTAAACAACTAATTAAATTAACAACTACATCATTCTTCATACATTTTAGGAACATGTCTGCTGTCAGCAGTTTTCCTTGCATTGCATTTGCCCAATTTATTATAGTTTCCAGCATAATGGAAATTGACTGACAACTCTATACTCTTTCTAAGGCTCTCATGCCAATGCTACCCTAAAGTTTCCACCGTTCCATGTTTTTTGTTTATATCTTCAGAATCTTTCTGGTGAACTTTCTGCTGATCTTTCCTCTGTGAAAAAAGAAGTGTTGTGTCATTTTCCTTGAACAATTATGAGATACTATACTTTTCTTTTTTTGCCCTAAAACAGAAATTAATGTTAACCATATCGATAACATTGAATTTATTAATCTAATTCATTCCTCCAAAGGTTGCTTGCCATTATTTTTCAATACATTATCAGTGAGCAAGTGTCACCCAAAATTGTTCTTAATGAATTTATTTATAACATGTTGTTATACATTTATCACTTACCACCACAACGCTGGCAAACAGTCACAAATATACACACACTCACACACACATAATTCATAATAGCACCAGTTTAAAACCACATGAGAATATTCTAAAATATTCTCCATTAGCATGAAATATATATTTATATTTTGTTTAATGGAATATTTTTGGAAAACATAATTGCGCCTTCTGTTTAGAAAAACACACAAACTTTTAAATGTCCAAGTATTATTTTGGTACTTTGTACAGGGAATTAATAATTAAAACATTAAAAAAATAAACTGAATTTATATATATATATATAACTAATGATCAACATTTATTGAATGTCCTTTATGTTATATATTTCATGTTACTTAGGGTGGCACTTCTAAGAATTTTGATATTGACAGCAGCTTCAAAGATGACAAAGATGTTACTGAGGCAGTTCTGCATTCTGTGGAATAACCATCTGAGTTGGTGTTGCTATCAAACATGCATTGTTTACTCCAGTGATATCTCTCTTCTAAAAGAGAAAGAGAGAGAGAGAGAGAGAGAGAGAGATGAATTCCCCAGAAACTCTTTTTTTAAGCAATAGACTAATCATCCACTTGATCCGAAAAATGTGTCACCAATTCCATTTCCCATCCCTTGTCCTGCTTCCCTCCATTAAAAATAGTAGGTATTTGACATAACTTCTCTGAGCGTATCATTTTCAGAAATTCTCTGTAAAATGGGAGTGATTTCCCTCTTAACTTTGTAAATTGTGTCTTATTGTTTATTTCCATTTATGTTAAAGACATATAATATGAAAAGTGTCAAAATTTGCTAAGCGTAATATATGATAAATGTTGGTGATTAGGGTCTGCATTTCAAAAATATTAAATAATCAAGTCATTTTTAAATATTCTTTATATAACAACATTATATTGTTTATGGAAATTGGATAAGGGCACTATTAGATGTAAATCTTCTGTTTGTAAACCCATATTTAGTGGGGTAGACAGGTACTCGACTTCAAAGGAAAAAAATATTAGAAACTCATTAGAAGGTCACAAAATAGATAGAATTGCCGTAATATTCATATAAACTTTACAGTGAGTACCTTTTAGCACCATGGTCTCCAATGGGCGTTTCGGATGTAGCGATTCTTGACTGCTCCGTTTTTCGTCTGTCATACTGCCTCACTTCTCTCCTTCCCAGAGTGGTGGGTTGATGGAACTCACACACTCAGAGGCCAGCCTACCTAGTTCTCTCTAGAGTCACATTGAAACTATTGGTGACTTTGCCTTTTAGTTCTTTTTCTGAGTATTTTTTTTTAAAGTATCTTCTTAGGATAAATTACATGTATTATTAAACAAAGAGATCTTTCTCTACCTAAAAGAGGAAGAAAAAAAGTAAAGAAGGAAGTAAAGGAGAAAGTGGGAAGAACATTCTTGCTAGCCAAATGTCTGATTTAATTAGGTTTCCTGGTAACTTCTAAATCTTAACCAGCACTGCACGAAGAGAACTGCTCAGCAGGAAACACATTCTGCACTGTTTCTATTTGTCAGACACTCATCAGCCACTTTCTCTGTATTATTAGTGCGGTACACCACAAATCAACATTTAAGATTGAGTCATTTGTCTTTAGAGGATTATAAGCAGAGCAAACAGTCAAATAAGAAAGTGAAATTCACAGCTTTAAGTGGCAGATATTTTGTTTGAGGATTATACTTCTAGGCCCTAAAACAGAAATTTTTATGCGTTCATATTTTGTTTCTAAATTCTCCACTTGGCCATCCAAACTTTCTTTCATGCAGGCATGTACAAGAGAGGATTCTGAGGACGATGTGTCCAAAATGAGGACCAAACCCTGCCGAGGTATAATTTTCATATTATGTTTTAAAATGCATATTGTACTTGCTATTGTTTTCCTCCAAAAGTACTCATGTTAATATTCGCATGCTATGAAGTTTGTCTTTCATGGCTGTCAGACCATTGGCAAAACATTTACTTTTATCTTAGAAAATAATATTTTTTTGCTATTAAACTTTCTTACCCTGAAGCTTTTTATGAAATTCTGCAACCAAGAATTGCAGGGGTGGGATGGGAAAAGATGAGTTAGAGAATGTAGATTGAAACCCTTGTTAAGTGTAGCTTAAAGTATCAGTGTAGACAAAGACATTTGTTTACTTCTACAATCATTAGTTCTAGAAACTTGGGCAAGTTACTTCTCTCTCTTTACATTCTCATCTATAACACGAACACTGTACAAACGCTCAGAGGCAATTATGAAAATTGTATTATTAACTGTTTAAGAGGTGCTTAAAAAAGCATCAGTAAAACGTGTGTGTGTTACATCAATCTTTTATTTTTATTTTATTTTATTTTAGGGACGGTGTCTCATTCTGTCGCCAGGCTGAAGTGCAGTGGCGCAATCTTGGCTCACTGCAATCTCTGCCTCCTGGGTTCAAGAGATTCTCCTGCCTCAGCCCCTCAAGTAGCTGGAATTATAGGTATGTACCACCACATCCAGCTAATTTCTGTATTTTTAGCAGAGACAGGGTTTCACCATGTTGGCCAGGGTGGTCTTCATCTTTTGGCCTTGTGATTTGCCTACCTCGGCCTCCCAAAGTACTGGGATTACAGGCATGAGGCACTGCACCTGGCCAAGTCAATCTTTTATTATATAAGGCAATGCAATTCTAAATCCACTGGCTTAGGATGATTGTCTCAAACAGAAAAATATAGTGCTCAAAAAGCATCATCATCTACATTTGTGTTTGTTAATCTTAGAGTTCATCTTAGTGTCTTATAACCTAGGTTAATATTTAAATTTATCTTAGAACATCTGTTGAAGTTTAAATATTACAAAGGCATAGTAACCATTTCAACATGAAAATACTTTTGAAAGTAATGATACATAATGAAGAAGTGCTATGAACATTTTGGAGGAAAGAGTTCTATAGCATTTTTAAATGCTACTTAGCTGTGAAAAAAAGTCAGTAAAATACTTTCTCGCATTGGACTTCTATTTTTTCTATTGTTTACTTATGTATAATACAGACCTGATAAGATGATGTTTAAAGTTATCTTTCTTTAAAAAGAGTGTCTAATGTAAGTGTATGCTGATTAATAAATCTAATACTGTAACTTTAGAGAATATTTTGATAACTGTATATATTTTAACCAGATGGTTATAAGTTATGTTTGGCCTCATTGTAGAATGTAGTCTATATAACTCTTAACCAGTTATTTTACTGTGTTAAAAATTATCTCTCTTAAAAATATAAAGGAAATTTGGATAAAAAAGAAGGAATGCCGAGAAGAGAGAATCCTATACCATATGTTACATTCTAATTAAAACTTCATAATAAATGTATTTTCTCACCCTCTGTAACAAGTAAATGAGTTAAATAGTATGCATGAAGCCTCGTTGTCTGGGCCTGTTGACATTCCATACATATTCAATGAATTAAGTGGAAAAGAAGTAAAAACAACACACCATTATATATGACTTCAACACAAAAACTATATTCACTGATTTCCAAATGCAGGATTCATGTTATTCAATACAAGCTTATTGAAACTCTGCTATATGCTAGACAGTGTACATTCCTGAATAAATTTTGCCATGAACAAATAAGCACATGAACCTCCCTATTTTTGAAAATGCTCTGAAAATTATAAAATTCATATAAAATATGGCACTATTATTACAATGGTAAATATTTCCTCATTGGTATTTTTCATCCCACTGCTATTAATTATGATGTCTCTCATTTTGAGATTATGGAATATAAAGAAACCTACTAATTAATTAGAGACTATATTTTCAAACGGAAAATTATTTTTATAGTTCTGACCTGCTTTCTTAAATATACAGCAGGGAAGAAACTGTGTCTGCTCTTAGGGAAGAAAATGTGCATGCTCATGACACTATATGATCCAAAATATTTAGCATGGCGTGTACCGTGTACATTTAATACAAGCTTATTTTTTATTTGAATTTTATTTGTTTTTTGGAGGGGTGGGGTAGAGATGAGATCTTACTATATTGCCCAGGCTAATCTTGAACTCCTGGCCTCAAGCAATGCTCCTGCATTGGCGTTCCATTCAATTCATGCTTCATACATTTCTCTTATGTTAAAGTTCTCATATATCATTTTATCTGAATTATGTTTTTACTACCCCCAACACACATGTATGTGCACATGCACACAGATACAAATACATTTTTCAAAATGAAGTGAAGTTAGTAATAGTAATTTATATAGTAAATTTGTAATTACTTGTTATTTAATGAGGATGGCATGGAAAGAGATTATTAAACTAAATTTATCACATTCCACAGTCTGACTCTGATATTCTCTTATAATTTAAATGACATTATTTTTCATATGGGAAAGACAGTTAAAAGAATGTATTAAACACCAGTGATATATCTGTGTGAAAAAACTGCAAGAAATTAAAACTATTTGTTTTCCTTCCTTCATTTATAAATGGTGATAAAACTGACCTCTTTGTATTGTTTGGTTATTAAAAGAGTTAACATTTGGAAGGCATTGAGAACTGAGCCTGGAACTTATTAGGTACTTTGTAAATGTGCTGTATATAAAAGTTGGTATATTTAAAAAGCATATATTTTGAACTGAGATATAATGGTATTTAAGTCTATTTTGTTCACTTAGTATATCACCTAAGAATGATAAATTACTTTTCTCAATCCTCATGCTTCTCATCTATCAAAAGAAGATAATATGTCTAAGTCTTAAGACTTTTGAAAAAATTAAATGAAGTCTTCTGTATTATCTAATTTTGAACTAGATATTTTGGACTTTACCATGAATTATGAGAAACAACAAAAGATCTGGTTAACAAACATATCAAACATTTACTTTAAGACATCAGAGAATCAACAGGAAAGTAAATAAGTAGCAGGCCATGAGGTGAAGGAGAAAATAGACCGAGGAACGTGAGATTCATATTTATGGTTGCTTTTTACCTGGAGAAATATTGAGACTCTGAAATAAAGATCAGAACTTTTGGCTGTCTTTCCAGGTAGAACAGCATTGATTAAAGCCTAAGACCCACCAAAGGAGAGATGTATCCCTTTCTGTTGAGATCCAAAATGAACTCCCCTCAGTAACCTGGAGCAGAGGGCCTGCTGCAGAAATTGCATGCCAGCTTCAAATTATATCAGCATATGAAATTATGTTTCTCCTCGATGAAAGAAAATAACATCATTCGTGTTCCAAAGTTATTTCTCCAAATATTAAAATATAAAAGAAAAAAACATGGATTAAAACCAGAAAGAAAAGACAATTAAATCAGACCAATTGGAGAACTATAGATTTAAGTAATCAAATAGCACATCTAAAATAAACATGTTTAATCTGTAAAAGATGACAGATTGATTTTCTAAGGGTTTTGAAGCTATCTTTCTATTTGGTATGAGTCTCTGTTTCTATATTTTTTTCTTTTTATTATTTAAAAAATGTTAAAGCCAGAAGACATTTCTCAAATTATAGTTTTAATATTATCTTGTTCTCTGGTTATAGTTTTATTCCTCATGGACTCCTATTATATCTATGTACACCTATAACACAGGAAATCTCATAAAACTTAATTTTTGATTAATTGCTCTTTTATTTTTAAAATTTTAGTCCTTTACACCTTTACTGTTTTAAAAATCATTTTCAGGCAGGTGCAGTCAGCTTTACGCTTTTGCCCATTTATTCCTTATTATGGAAAATCAGTCTAGAATAACCAACATTCTTTCTTGGCTTTAAAAGAAAATTAAAATACTTTGAGTATTTTGGGGTGGGAGAGGAGCTTAAGTTATTTATAATGAAAACAAAATTAGACTATTATTAGACTTTGTAATAGTAATACTTTATACCAGAAATCAAGGGAGTAATGTAATTAAGATATATAAAGAGAGAAAATTTAGCCAAGGATTTTAAATCTACTAAAGTGACCTTCAAGTATAGATGTCTCAATCAAATTCTTATGAACATGCAAGGCCTTATGAAATATTGATTAATTGTCCTCACAGAATCTAGAGAACAAACTTAATATGATCAAAGTGGCTGAAATGGCAACAGCATGAGGATTAATAGTGAGCATAAAATATAGATTTACATATAGAATTAAGGCCAGATAACAGTTATGAGTAAGAAAGTACAGTATTTAATGTCCACATACTCTACTTAGATACGTTTTGGCTATCAAAAATGCAAGCAGCATGTATTTAAAATTGTGACAAAATAAGTTACAAATATGAGGAAAAAATGGAGAGTAATCTTGCTCTTAGCTTTACATGTATTAATTGGAAGTAATTTTTTTTTTCAAATTAGATGCTAAAAAAGGGATACAGGAAGAAAGAAGAGCTCATTAGTTAATCTGATATTGTTTCTAAAGCAAAATCTAAAGATAAGGTGAATTAAAGAGGGAAGATGTATAATGTATGGGTAATAGCATAAATATCATTAGAACTAAAATATAAACCTCCTAAATACTAAAAGGTAAAATAACAAAGAGAGATAACGAATACATTAAATACATAGTAAAATATTCATATATTTATATAATAGCTTTATGGTATTTAAAATATGTACAAAATGTTTTATTAAGCAAATTTTTACCTATTGGAGAAAAATAAGAAAATATAGGACTCAGGAATAACTTTCTATTAATAGCTCATGTCTTCTGGAATTTACTTTCAAACTGGAAAATATTTCTATTACTACAAAAAATGAATTTATAAAACAAACTCAGAAGTGAAATAAGAAAAATGAGCCTCTATATTAAGTTAGTGATGTTAGTTTATTAGCACATTGTGGAACACATAATTCAGTTTTATATTCTTGGCCAGAAATAAGAAAAAAAAGGAATGATAAAAAACATTTTAAACTCTCTTCAGTAGTCATAATTTATTATTCTCAGAGTATTGGGATGAAAATTTGGTATAAACCAGTGCATAATTATTTTGGTGTTATTGAAAAAATTAAAATGGCTTTTCATCAGGAAGGAATGGCTTTTTCTATCTAGTATCATTTTTCTACCTATCTATTCAATTAGTAGAATTAATCATTCTGTGGTTGTGTGTAATTTTTCCTAATTCTCCCCACGGAAAATAACTAGAAACAGTGACTAACTCAATAGCAACAAGCATCACTAATAACCTAATATGGGGCTTGGCACAGTGATGCATGCTTGTAGTCCCAATTACTCTGGAAGCTGAGGCGGTAGGATCACTTGAGTCCAGGAAGTTGAGGCTGCAGTGAGCCATAATCACGCCACTGCACTCCATCCTGGGTGACAGAGCAACATCCTATCTCAAAAGATAAAATAAAATAAGCCAATATGGTGGCTAAAACCGTATCGTTTCCTCTTGAATGAATCCAGGATTTTTTAGAAATGGCTGATTGCAGCTAATAGTCAAAGAATGTGCAAGATTGTCATGCAAGAATGTCGCCCTTTAATTTTCGTTGCCAGGGATGGTGGTCAAAGAATGTCACTCTAGAAAGTAAGACATTATCAGTTACTTCTAGGGTCATGTCAAATAGTGGAAAAATTATAGTATCAAATGCTTACGTTAAAAAAGAAAGTATTCACTTTATTAACCTAAGGTTCTTAGGAAAGAAATTAGGAAACAAGGAAAAACAAAAGTAAGAAATTAGGTAAACAAAAAAGAACTTATACCCAATGCAAAAACAGGAAATAAAATATGAGAGATAAGAACAGAAATTGATAACACGATAACAAAAAATGAGAAACAAGTAATAAAAGCAATATTGTTTTGGAAAAAAATCAGTAAAATTGACAAATTTCTAATGAGATTGATCCAGAAAAATAGGAAAAGATACATATCACCAATACTGAGCATGAAAGAGAGGACATCACTGAAACTTGGACCAATGAAATCATTCTGCGTGGAACCATGATTCTTGATACCTCATACACAGAACTATGAATTTAGATACACTTGTCAAAATTTATAGAACTGCACACCACAAAGAGTATATAACTGTAAATAAATTTTAAAAAGCAACTAGAATGTCAGCAAGGAGAAAGACCTAAATGAAATGTACATATGAAAAGTAGAAACAAATTATACTATAAATGAAATATATACACTTAAGGGAAAAAGAAAGAGAGAAGTTGACCCAAGTTGTTTTGGGGACAGGAATAAAATGCTTTGAAATGATGCAATGAGGCTAAAGAACACCAACAACTTTACAAACACATTACACTCTGGTTGGTAATCTTGTTCTACACAAGGCTATGGAATATAGATGGCATGTATGCATAGTTAATATACACAGGTTTACCAGCTCTGTACCTTAAGAGAGTATAGATATAGTTACAATTATATTTTTACATTTAACAAGATGAAACAAAAAATGCAGAGAAAAGTAAAAAAGAATTTTTCAACAACACTTACAGTAATACATATTTGAAGGTGCTATTTCAATATAGAAAAGCATGTTTCCTAATAGAAGTTCAGAAATGTAGAAAGGAATAACAAATAATGAAAATTATAAGCATATATATGTTTAATTTATATTTCACCGTATTTATGATACAATAAATCAAATTTTTGTTTTGTTTTGCTTTTGAGAGAGAATCTCACTCTGTCACCAGGCTGGCACCATCTCAGCTCACTGCAACCTCTACTTACCAGGGTCAGGAAATCCTCTTGCCTCAGCCACCAGAGTAACTGGGAGTACAGACACATACCATCACACCTGGCTAATATTTTTGGCAATTTTTTGTAGGACAGTGTCTCACTATGATGCTCAGGCTGGCCTTGAACCCCTGGGCTCATGCAATCTTCCTGCCTTGGCCTCCCAATGATCTAGAATTACAGGCATGAGCCACCATCTATGGAAAAGAAAATTAAAGGAAATCGAATTCCTTGAGCCTTCCAGACATCCAAAAGAGATAAAATTGCCAATTTATATTAGAGATTGATAAATGTATTGAATGTTGTGATTTCTAGAGTAATCATCTAAAGAATATCAAAACTGTATGTTAAAAACAGCCAATAAAGTATGAAATAGAAAAATCGGATTCACAATCTAAATAAAGAAAAACAAAGAGGAAAAAATAACACTGACCAGAAAGAAAAAATGTACTAAATAAAAGCATGAATAGAAAAGCCCTAATTATAAGTGAAAGGACTAATAAATGCAGGGGCATTAAAACTATGGAATTCTATTTATCAAAAGACACGACTGTGGTTAAGTAAGTCGCCTAAATCACTTTGGGAAAGAGGGAAGAGGAGAAATGCTTGGGGTAGTGGGACCTAAAATGTAGATGTTCTGGTCTGGGAGCTTTTGTGAAGGATTTAAAGAAATATCAAAAGGCTGGCTGAGGCAGATTTAAGGATAGTACTGTGAGTAATGAAGAATGAGATTAGAAGTTAACAGAGAACTAGACCAAGAAAGCCAATTTTAAGTCATTTTGTAAGGATTTTGGCTTGCATTCTGAAAGGTGGAAACTGAGCCTTCACCATTGGTTTTAGCATCCCGTAGGCCACTGAAACATAACAGATTTTACAGCACAATGGTGGTGGTGGTGTGTTGATGGGTAGATGAGGAGAGGAGTTGAGATTTTATTGGGGGCACAGTTACTGGTAATGAAAAAATATTTTGTATGACAGTAGGAAATACACATACATGGGTGAAGACGAGATCATTGCAAGAGAGGTACAATTATCCTGCATCCTTGCATATTAGAGTCATAATGAGGTCATCTATGAGGATACCAAAGTCACTGAAACTGATGACAGATGTAGTGCTGAGTTCATAACTGTGAGTCTGGGGCAAAAATCTTCAAAGAAAAGAGGGGAGTGGCCTGAGACTCCAAATATTGTTGCTAATATGTGGAATAAGGGGAATGAATTATAATGTAGGTGTTTATGCTTTTCCCAAATAGTGACATACTATTTTGGAATAGCCTTGACAAAATAGAAAATCAGATATAAATTTTGAAAATTTTGGAAGTTTCTGACTAGGCAGGAAGACACCAATATGATATTAGTCAGTGGACATTCATGTAACTATAAATTGTGACAAGCATTTAGTAAACTTAGCTTTTCCCTATCAGGGACATACAACACATTGCCATCTATTAAGGTGACAACTAGATTCATAACTAGAAACCAAAGAGCTGTTTCATTATATAAATAAGAATTGAAAGAATCAAAGTAGAGCTGATTCCATAAAAAGGATGTAAAAAAGTATTTAGAAAAATATATTAATTATACGTATTTTCCCATATGGTTGTTTGATTAAAGCTGTTAGCCCTTAGTGCTTGATTATGGGGAAATAAATTGGTGAGTTCTTTTTTTTTTTTTAATTATACTTTAGGTTCTGGGGTACATGTGCAGAATGTACAGGATTGTTGCATAGGTACGCACATGGAAATGTGGTTTGCTGCCTCCATCCCCCTGTCACCTACATTTGGCATTTCTCCCCATGTTATCCCTCCCCAACCTCCCCATCCCCCACGCTGTCCCTCCTTTGCTCCCCCCACAGACCCCAGTGTGTGATGCTCCCCTCCATGTGTTCTCATTGTTCAACACCTGCCTATGAGTGAGAGCATGCAGTGTTTGATTTTCTGTTCTTGTGTCAGTTTGCTAAGAATTATGGTTTCCAGATTCATCCATGTCCCTACAAAGGACACAAACTCATCATTTTTTGTTGCTGTATAGTATTCCATGGTGTATATGTGCCACATTTTTCTTTTCCAGTCTATCATTGATGGGTTGGCTTCAGGTCTTTGCAATTGTAAACTGTGCTGCAGTGAACATATGTGTGCATGTGTCTTTATAGTAGAATGATTTATAATCCTTTGGGTATATACTCAGTAATGGGATTGCTGGATAAAATGGAATTTCTATTTCTAAGTCCTTGAGGAAGCGCCACACTGCCTTCCACAATGGTTGAACTAGTTTACACTCCCACCAACAGTGTAAAAGTGTTCCTATTTTTCCACATCCTCTCCAGCATCTGTTGTCTCCAGATTTTTTAATGATTGCCATTCTAACTGGTGTGAGGTGGTATCTCAATGTAGTTTTGATTTGCATTTCTCTAATAATCAGTGATGATGAGCATTTTTTCATATGTTTATTGGCCTCATATATTCCTTCTTTTGAAGTGTCTGTTCATATTCTTCACCCACTTATGGATGGGTTTGTTATTTTCTTGTAAATCTGTTTTAGTTCTTTGTAGATTCTGGATATTAGCCCTTTGTCAGGTGGGTAGATTGCAAAAATTTTTTCCCATTCTGTTTGTTGCTGGTTTGCTCTAATGATTGTTTCTTTTGCTGTACAGAAGCCCTGGAGTTTAATTAGGTCTCATTGGTCTATTTTGGCTTTTGTTGCCAATGCTTTTGGTATTTTAGTCATGAAGTCCTTGTCTATGCCTATGTCCTGAATGGTTTTGCCTATGTTTTCTTCTATGATTTTTATGGTGTTAGGTCTTATGTTTAAGTCTTTAATCCATCTGGAGTTAATTTTAGTGTAAGGTGTCAGGAATGGGTCCACTTTCTGCCTTCTGCACATGGCTAGCCAGTTTTCCCAACACAATTTATTGAACAGGAATCCTTTCCCCATTGCTTGGTTTTGTCAGGTTTGTCAAAGATCAGATGGTTGTAGATGGGTGGCATTGCCTCCAAGGTCTCTGTTCTGTTCCATTGGTCTATATCTCTGTTTTGGCACCAGTACCATGCTGTTTTGATTCCTGTAGCCTTGTAGTATAGTTTGAAATCAGGTAGTGTGATGCCTCCAGCTTTCTTCTTTCTGCTTAGATTGTCTTGTCTTTGTGGGATCTCTTTTGGTTCTATATGAAGTTTAGAAGGTGGCTTTTTCCAGTTCTGTGAAGAAGGTCATTGGTAGCTTGATTGGGATAGCATTGAATCTATAAATTACTTTGGGCAGTATGGCCATTTTCACTATATTTGTTCTTCCTAACCATGAGCATGGAATATTTCTCCATCTGCTTGTATCCTCTCTTATTTCCTTGAGCAGTGGCTTGTAGTTCTTGAAGAGGTCCTTTACATCCTTTGCTAGTTGTATTCCTAAGTATTTTATTCTCTTTGCAGCAATTGCAAATGGGAGTTCGCTCATGATTTGGCTCTCTGTTAGTCTGTTATTGGTGTATAGAAATGCTTGTGATTTTTACACATTGATTTTGTATCCTGAGATTTTGCTGAAGTTGCTTATCAGTTTAAGGAGGTTTTGGGCTGAGATTATAGGTTCTTCTAAATATACAACCATGTCATCTGCAAATAGAGACAATTTGACTTCCTCTTTTCCTAATTGAATACCATCTTTTTTTTCTTGCCTAATTGCTCTGGCTAGAACTTCCAATACTATATTGAATAGAAGTGGTGAGAGAGGGCATCCTTATCTGCTGCCAGATTTCAATGGGAATGCTTCCTGTTTTTGCCCATTCAGTATGATATTGACTGTTGGTTTGTCATAAATAGCTTTTTTTGTGGTTTTGTTTTGAGATATGTTCCTTCAATACCTAGTTTATTGAGAGTTTTTAGCATAAAGGGCTGTTGAATTTTGTCAAAGGCCTTCTCTGCATCTATTGAGTAATCATGTGTTTTTTGTCTTTGGTTCTGTTTATGTGGTGGATTACATTTACAGACTTGCGTGTGTTGAACCAGCTTTGCTTCCCTGGAATGAAGCCTAGTTGATCGTGATGGATAAGCTTTTTTATATGCTATTGCAATCGGTTTGCCAGTATTTTATTGAAGATTTTTGCATCTATGTTCATCATTGATATTGGCCTGAAGTGTTCTTTTTTTGTTGAGTCTCTGCCGGGTTTTGGTATCAGGATAATGTTGGCCTCATAAAATGATTTGGGAAGGATTCCCTCTTTTTGGATTGTTTGGAATAGTTTCAGAAGGAATGGTACCAGCTCCTCTTTGTATGTCTGGTAGAATTTGGCTGTGAATCCACCTGGACCTGGACTTTTTTTGGTTGGTAGGCTATTAATTGCGGCTTCAATTTCAGCCCTTGTTGTTGGTCTATTCAAGGTTTCAACTTCTTCCTAGTTTAGGCTTGGGAGGGTGCAAGATTTGAGGAATTTATCCATTTCTTCCAGGTTTACTGGTTTATGTGCATAGAGTTTATAGTAATCTCTGGTGGTAGTTTTTATTTCTGTGGAATCACTGGTGATATTCCCTTTATCTTTTTCTCTGCATCTATTTGATTCTTCTCCCTTTCTTTTTTATTAATCTGGCTAGCAGTCTATCTATTTTGCTGACCTTTTCAAAAAATCAGCTCCCGGTTTTATTGATTTTTTGAAGGGTTTTTTGTATCTCTATCTCCTTCAGATCTCCTCTTGTCTTAGTTATTTCTTGTCTTCTGCTAGGTTTTGAGTATTTTTGATCTTGCTCCATCAATTTTGATGACAGGGTGTTGAATTTAGATCTTTCCTCGCTTCTCATGTGGGCATTTACTGCTACAAATTTCCCTCTAGACACTGCTTTAAATGTGTCCCAGAGATTCTGGTAAGTTGTCTTTGTTCTCCTTGGTTTCAAAGAACATCTTTATTTCTGCCTTCATTCAATTGTTTATCCAGTCAACATTCAGGAACCAGTTGTTCAGTTTCCATGAAGCTGTGTGGTTGTGAGTTAGTTTTTTAATTCTGAGTTCTCATTTGATTGCCCTGTGGTCTGAAATACTGTTATGATTTCCATTCTTTTGGATTTGCTGAGGAGTGATTTACTTCCAATTCTGTGGTCAATATTAGAGTAGGTGCAATGCGGTGCTGAGAAGAATGTATATTCTGTATTTGGGGTGGAGATTTCTGTAGATGTCTATTAGGTCCACTTGGTCCAGATCTGAGTTCAAGTCCTGGATATCCTTGTTAATTTTCTGCCTTATTTATCTGTCTAATATTGACAGTGGAGTATGAAAGTCTCGCACTATTATTGTGTGGGAGTCTAAGTCTCTTTGTAGGTCATTTAGAACTTGCTTTCTGTACCTGGGTACTCCTGTATTGGGTGTGTGTATATTTAGGATCATTAGTTCTTCCTGATGCATTGATCCTTTTACCACTATGTAATGCCCTTCTTTGTCTCTTTTGATCTTTGTTGGTTAAAGTCCGTTTTATCAGAGACTCAGATTCCAACTACTGCTTTTTTTTTTTGCTCTCCATTTTCTTGATAAATCTTCCTCCTTTCCTTTATTTTGAGCCTATGTGTGCCTTACATGTGAGATGTGTTCCGTGAATACAGCACACCGATAGGTCTTGACTTTTTATCCAATTTGTCAGCCTGTGTCTTTTGATTGGAGGATTTAACCCATTTACATTTAAGGTTAATATTGTTATGCGTGAATTTAATCTTGCTATTTTGTTGCTAGCTGGATGCTTTGCCCATGAGGTGACACATTTTCTTCATTGTGTTGATGATCTTTATAAGTTGGTACGTTTTTGGAATGGCTGGTACTGGTTGTTTCTTTCCTTGTTTAGTGCTTCTTTCAGGAGCTCTCGTAAGGCAGGCCTGGTGGTAATGAAATCTCTCAGCAATTCCTTGTCTACAAAGGATTGTCTTTCTCCTTCACTTATGAAGCTTAGTTTGGCTGGATATGAAATTCTAGGTTGAAAGTTCTTTTTTTTAAGGTTGTCGAATATTGGTCCTCACACTCTTCTGGCTTGTAGGGTTTCTGTGGAGAGATCCACTGTGAGTCTGATGGGCTTCCCTTTGTGGGTAACCCGACCTTTCTCTCTGGCTGCCCTTAGCATTTTTTCCTTCATTTTAACCCTGGTGAATCTGACAATTATGTGCCTTAGGGTTGCTCTTCTTGAGGAATATCTTTGTGGTGTTTTCTGTATTTCCTGGACTTGAATGGTGGCGTGGCCTGCTAGGCTGGGGAAGTTCTCCTGGATAATATCCTGAAGAGTGTTTTCCAGGTTGGATTCATTCTCTCTGTCACATTCAGGTACACCTATCAAATGCAGATTAGGTCTTTTCACATAATCCGATATTTCTTGAAGGCTTTGTTCATTTCTTTTCACTCTTTTTTCTCTATTCTTGCCTTCTCATTCTATTTCATTGAGCTGATCTTCAATCTCTGATATCCTTTCTTCTGCCTCGTTGATTCAGCAATTGAAGCTTGTGCATGCTTTGCAAAGTTCTCATGTTGTGTTTTCCAGCTCCATCAAGTCATTTATATTCTTCTCCAAACTGTTTATTCTAGTTAGCATCTCATCTAAACTTTTTCTAGGTTCTTAGTGTCTTTGCATTGGTTTAGCACATGATCTTTTAGCTCTGAGAAATTTGTTATTACCCACCTTCTGAAGTCTGTTTCTGTCAGTTCATCAGATTCATTCTCCAACCATCTTTGATCCCTAGCTGGTGAGGAGTTGTGATCCTTTGGTAGGAGGAGAGGTGTTCTGGTTTTTGATGTTTTCATCCTTTTTTGTGCTGGTTTCTTCCCATCTTAGTGGCTTTATCTATCTGTGGTCTTTGTAGTTGGTGACTTTTGGATGAGGTCTCTGAGTGGATGTCCTTTTTGTTGATGTTGAAGCTATTTGTTTCTTTTTCTTAGTTTTCCTTCTAACAGTTGGGCCCTTCTGCTGCAGGACTGCTGGAGTTCTACTCCAGACCCTGCTTGCCTGGGGATCACCTGTGGGGGCTGCAGAATGGTAAGAATTGCTGCCGGTTTCTTCTTCTGTTATCTTTGTCCCAGAAGGGTACCTGAGAGATGTCGGCCTGAGCTCTCCTTTATGAAGTGTCTTTTTAGGTATGGGGGGTCGGGGAGCTCTTGAGGAGACAGTCTGTCCTTTATCAGAGCTCAAGTGCTATACTGGGAGTTCTGTTGTTCTGTGCAGAGCTGCTGGGCAGGTACCTTTAAGTCTGCTGCAGTGGAACTCATAACCACCTCTTTTCCCAGATGCTCTGTCCTAGGAAGGTCGGCTTTATTTATAAGTTTCTGTCATGCTGCTGCCTTTTTTCATATATGTTCTGCCCCACAACGAGAAGTCTAGTCACAGTCTGCCAGCAGAGGTATTGCTGAGCTGCCACAGGCTCTGCTCAGCTGCTGTGTGAACTGTCTCGGTAGTGACTGCCTTGGTAATGGGGGATGCCCTTCCCCCTCATCCTGAGTCCAGCAGTGCTTGCCATGAAACTCTCAATCCAGAGCGTTTCAGATTGCTTGTTTTGTGGGGATGATACCTGCTGAGGCAGATTGCCTGGCTCCCTGTCTCTGCCCCCTCCCTTTCAGTTAATAGGTGGCTCTGTCTCCCAGGCATTCTAGGCGCCAGTTGAAAGGGCTGCCCAGATTTGTGTGAGGTTTTGTGCACCAACACGGCACTGGCTGAAACTGCTGTGCTGAAAAACTTGTGGCACTTTTCGGCCCGGGAGTCTCCTGGTCTGTGGGCAGCGAAAATTTGTTTGAAAATGCTGTGGGCACTCACCCTCTGCATTGTTCTTGCTGGGAACTGCACTCTGGAGCTGTTCCTATTCAGTCATCTTGCTAAATTGGTGAGTTCTAAAGGACTTCAGCCTTGTATTAAGTGATAACTTTACTAAATACTCATCTTTAATATTTTTAACCTAATAAATGCATCTATTTTATAATAGCTTCTCCTTACTATTTGGTATACACTGTTGCTCTTACTATATTCAGCAGTATTCAATTCTCTTTCAGAAGTACAACTTTACAGGTGAAATTAAAAAGCTGGGAAATGGCTGCTATTTACTATCTCTATCTCATGCAAATTAAGCCATAAAGGAATAGTAAAACAAATGGCAGTTTTACATTGAACAAATCTTGAAGCTGAAGGAAGCTGTGAGTAAGACCCATGGAATTTGCTTAGGTGGTTAAAGCAATTAAGGTTAACGCCTTCTGTATGCATTGCAAACTCTGTCTAGTGATCTGTGTTTTAGTACACAGTAATCTAATGAATCAATCAGATTCTACATTTCAGCTCAGCTGGTGGAGGGATAACAATAAAATTTGTGGGACAGAATTGTTCTATTGATCCCACCTTAATCTAATCTCCCCTGCAGTGTCTACTGATCACTGGGTGTCTACCCCTGCAGGACTCTTGCCCTAAAGTAATGACAGTTGGGGTTGTTATTAGGTCAACAATGCTTACTGGCCCTCACATTAAGTCCTGTCATCCATTATCAGAATGCAACCATCAAAAACATGACTGCAAGCACGTCTCATGAGTTTGCACCATTCTGTAAGAATAACATAACTGAACACACACACACATACACACACACACACACACACACACACACACACCACAAACACACATACACACTTTTCCTAGTCTAGGTTTATTGATAGGAAAAGAGATTTGTGTCAAATCATGTAAGAAAAAAAGTCTAGTTCCCTCTTTCCCATTGATCAAATTAGAATTGCAGGAGTCAAGTTGAAAATGTAGGTACCTTGTTACTTTCTATTTTTAAAAAATCACTTTATTCAAGACATTGATTATCATTTTTAAAAGGAAATAGAAACTTATATCAGTGACAGTATGACCTTCAATAATGCCAGACTCCTGCTGCCTCTAAAATGGCTTTTATGTTTCAAGGGGATTTTTTTTTTTCTTTCTTCAACTAAGATTTAAAAATACAGTGGTGAGGTCAGGTGTCTTGTAGAAAGAGATTTGGGGAAGACAGATCCAAAGAGAAATACTGTAATAATTCTAGTTAGTAATTTTGAGGAGTAAAATCTAAGCAAATTATTTACATGTTTATTCAGTGTGTAAATATAATTTC
The DNA here is from genome assembly GCF_001604975.1 of Cebus imitator. Lineage (NCBI taxonomy): Eukaryota > Metazoa > Chordata > Mammalia > Primates > Cebidae > Cebus > Cebus imitator. Next base: position 3,352,943 of record NW_016107428.1, read on the forward strand.
TGCATTCTTTTTAATAAAGGAAATTATTAATCCATATTAGTGGAGAGTAAATCTATTATTTAATTATAAAGTATAATAAATATGTATACATGTTGAAATTGTGGTTTATTCCCCATTGAGGATTACCTATCATTTTAATGAGGCTTGGGAAAATCCACTGTTTTGATTAGAAGTCTACAATGTAATATAAAAATCTTAAAAATGGTATTATTCCTGAAATCTTTGGAAATTTAAAAACATTCTTAAACATTGCCTTCTTCATTTGTGTCTAGTTACAAAAAGTGTAATAAATATGTTGAAAAGGGTCTAATGACACCTAGTAATTTAACATTCTCATTTTAAGACTTTTATGAACTACAGTTAGATAATTACTGCTAATTTGTATGCTAGGATAACAGAGCTATTAGCCTATAAGAGAGTTGGCAATATGTTGAATGTATGGCATTCATCCAGGGATCAGTGGGGCTGATATTTTCTTTGCTCTTTTTGTTAACATTGAATAAAGAATCACGCTTGCTCTTCATTGGTTCCAAGGTGATTTTGTAGTTTATGATTTACACTATTCGTATTTGTGTCTTTGATACGTTGCTCTTTTCCGCGGTTTAAATGATACTTTGTTTAACAGGAGTTGAATTATTTACTGGGAACTAAAACCTAAAGCTAACTTTGCAAACTAAACTGAGAAGGCTTTTTTGTTATTTTGAAAGTTCTTTCTCTTTTCTCAAATTGTGGATCTATTTTTGAATATGTTTTTGTAATAAAATCACACTTAAAATCATAAATGTTTTCTATGATTATAACCATAATGTTAATGCTGTCATTATGTCAAATGCAAAGGCAGCCTGAATTATGTGTATAAAATAGGATGAATAAAGCCAGATGTATCCAAATATAGTAATGGACACAAAAATGGAGAAAGATCTATACCAGTAATATTAACTGCTAAAAAGGAGATTAAAATCTCAGTGGTCTCTTCTATATTCTTCTTAATGCATAATGTTACTTAGACCATTTAGAAGGAGTTAATTTTTAATATAAATCAATAAATTTCTATCAGCTCTGAGTTACAGTTGCAGGGCTAGAAAACTATCTTAAAAGCAAGAACAACTGTGAACGCATGTACTGTAAGATATTCAAAGATACTGACTTCCTCGTGGACAAACCAAATGAAGCAAGTTAGCCCCTAAAGGCCGTAGTAAGAATTGCTAGTTACTATCTGCCATCTGAGCTACAATATTCAACACTATAATTTCTCTAGAAAAGTTTGCTTTTTTTAACCTTGGTCCCCCCCACCCCGACCCCCCACACACAGACACACACACCCTTTTCAGAATGAATAGAGTATGATTCTGAGATACAATTTTGCACATAACTCAATACCCAAGAACACTTCTTCATTCCAATCTTAAAAGACTCGTTTTAGGCCAACATTAACATTGCTGCTTTATGCTCTAAAATGTCAAGCATGTGCTGCTTTAAGAGTCATCTTAATAGACCTGTCTTCCTGGCTAGTTATTCATGGCTTCTAACAGCAATGGAAATGCAATACCTAAAAGCATAATGGCATGCCTTAAGAAAATATTACTTGTACCATCATTCATTAATTCATTCAATGACTGATGCATCCATTTATGATGAATTTCACCATAGGTAAAGAAGGCAGTTATAATATTTTTGAAATTTTTATTTTCTCCACTAATCTAAAGCTGCTACATAATTATTACATTCAAATTATTCCTTCTTTCTGGATCTGTGTCCATTTGTCTAAATGAACAGTGGTGTTCTCCCACCCCTGACCATGCATAACCTATGTAGCACTTTTTAGAGACAGTTGTTAGGACCCATTTCATTAAATAAAGAGCACCCTGGACTGAGGCTTATATTTCTGTATTTTATTTTTAATCCAGAGGTGTTTGTTTTCTCTTTTAATCCACAAAGCCTTATTTTTTTTCTTTTTGGATTTGTAGTTTGTTTTTACTACAAACATAGAAAACAAGAAAGGGAGAAAATGTTAAATATTCCACCAAAATTGTTTCCAGTCTTTAGCTACAATGATTAGAGCTCTAAACAATGTGTCATGTGTCTTTCTGGGCTATTTCTATATATTCACAGAGTAAGAGATTCATGTATCTATGCACACAAATACATACAGGCATGAATGTGCACACATAAAAATATGAATCCACAAAAGATTACATATGTAAGTATCTACACACACATGCACACAAACACACTTTTAATAATAATTATAAGGTTATATTTGTCATACAGATTGTTTCCCTTCCTCTCTAATATCTTCCCATTTCTATGTTTCCTTTACTTTTACCTAGGAGTATAAATATAAGTGCTCCTCACTACAATAAATAAATTGATATATATTAGCAATCTACCATCTCCCTCTAGATACCACTGTGTTTCCTTCCCCTCTCAGCTGAGCTTCTTCAAAGAGGTGTGAACCGTCCTGGTTTCTACTTCCCCAGTACCAATCACTTTTCATTATGATATGCCTCAGGCACATCATTTCACAAGAAACTGCTGACAAAGACACAGATGGCCTCTTTCTGGACAAATCTAATAAACATTAAACAAACAAACAAAACTTGGCGTAAATATAAACTATATTGCAAAATGAGTGTCTCTTTTGTCTTTATTTATTTATTTATTTTTGTTTCTTCACCTGGACACGATTTGCTCACCCCTGTTTATTCTTAGTGTAATACTTGAGTTTCTCATTTGTCTCAAAAGTGTTGGTGCCTTCCATAAATCATTAACTCTTTTCTCTCCACATATACTTCCTTGGGTGATTTCATCTCTCAGCATTTGAACCATCTTTGCACTAATTGGCCCAACTCTAATTTTCTAAACCTGGATAATTCTGGAGCTACAGATTGTGCATTTAACTTCCAATTATTCTTGTGTCCTGTGGGCTCTTCAACTTCGCCCTATTTCATACTGAGCTCCTCATCTATCGCTCTATCTCACCCTCCTCAACCTTGTGGATTTTTTAAAAATTAATTTATAGTTTTGTATAGTTGTCATTATCAAATCAAATGGATTTGAAGCCTGGAAATTATGCTATTATTACCTTCTCAAATCAATTACTAGGCTCTGACAGTTTTTACCTCCTACTTGTTTTTTCAAATATCTGCTTATTTTGTCATCTCATCAATTAACAGCATGTGTTCTCTTGCTTTTTTGTGGCAATATTGTCACAACTGGTCATTCTCATAGAGTCATGCTCATCTTTAACATGTTTTCCATTTAGCCATTAGTTTATTTAAAATTCAGATACAGCAACATCAATTCCTTCATTTAAAGTTTAAACAAATCTTACTACCTTATTGCCTACAGAGTCCTCTTAAGCCACTTAGAATAGCCTGAAAGTCTAAAGTTACTTCAAGCTCAGCTCTTCTTTTAGTTTTTCTTACCTCACCTCAATTTGCACTTTACTATTTGTAATTACTCAAACAACTGTGCTATGCTTCTATGCACTCTTGTACATTTCTTCTTTAGAATGTCCTTCTAAACAGCCTTCATGTAACTAGCCCCTTCTCATTCTCCAGTTTGCAGTTTAATTTTTATATGTATAGGAAAACCTTCCCTGAATCTCAAGTTTGAGATATCCCTCCTATTTACCTTAGCTTTATGTGCCTATTGTTAACTTAGCTTTGTATAATTTTTTGTTGGTGTGTTTACTTAGCAAATACCCCCAAATCACAGTCTGTGTCTCAATTATATTTATATTTGCAGAGCTTAGCACAGTGCCTACCTAGTAGTTACTCAGTAAATACCTGTGGAACTTAAAATGAAGTTAATATTGGAATACATGGCAACGTGACTTACAACATACATTTTTTTTTCAAATTATAACATGTTATAGACAAAATCGCAGTGATAGATAAATCCTAATATATAATTGCCCTATATCGGTGCTTCAATCAGGTTGAAGGACACTCTATTATCCTCTTTCAATATATTTTTTCTGCATTCTTTCATTGTCTGCTTTTTGTTTCAATCACACACAGAACAGTCATAAAGACGAGTTAATTGTGGATTGTGCTTGCAACTACAACACAGTTCCCTTGTTTATTAAAAAACAGTATCATCTAGTAATTAAAAGAGTGTATGTGGTTAGGTTGCCTGAGTTTGAATCTGGACAATGTCACCAACTAGCTGCAAATTCCTTGACATTAATCAGCTTTAGTTACTTATATAGAAAATAAGCATGACAATATTATCTACCACATGAGTTTATTTTGTAGAATGAATAAAATCATATCTATAAAGAGGGGAGATTTGAGAGGAGAGAGAAAAAAATTAGTGAATTAGTTGCCTGATCACAGGGATATTTTAATATTGTGTGTGTGTGTGTGTGTGTGTGTGTGTGTGAGTGAGTGTATGTGCACAGACATAGTACAAAGTAAGGAAGTAGAATGGCCATTGCCTAAGTAGATGAGAATATATTTGAAATAAGATTTGAGCTTTCAGAAAACATAAAAGGCCACTTCTAACTGTGTCTAACTATGTACAAAAGTAACATTGAGTCAGATTATGAAATAGGGCATTGTGGGAAAAATAAGTATGAAGATAGTCTTAAAGACTTGAGGAGTACCGTTTGACAAGGGACTAGGGATAGAGAAGGGAGAAATTGAAGTTATCACTGATAGGGCATTTTATGTTACAAAGAGGCTTATGAATGTCAAGCTGTGGAACTTGAATTTTATTTTAGCATATGGTAGTTGTTGAAGCTTTATTAATAGGAAGGTGACAGGACCATAACTGTGTTTTAGGATTATTAGTCTGATCACATGCATTGGTTGGATTGCAGGAAAAATATCTGGAGGTAGAAAACCAGGTCGGAGAAGGAGAATTTTCAATAAAATCATGAAAAATGATAAAGGCATGAATTTGTTGTCAATAAAAGTCAAACAAAGGTTCTACATTGAAGAACTTCATTATGCTTATTTTCATATAAACTGGAGAGTTTATCAAGAATGAAATACCAATTTCTTTTATTAATCATTTAAACATTATCATTAGGCAGAATCGTTTTAAAAGAGGGAGAGATTAAGTAAACCATAGTAAAATGTATAGCTTCTAAAGGCATTGATTTAGTCATTCTACCTTTCCCTTTATTTATTCGACAAAGGTATATGAAAGAAAATTTAGAAATTTCAAATACATTAGGAAAACAAATGGAGGTGTCAGCTCTCTGCACACACCATTACATGCTCACCTAGAGTGGACAATGAACACACTGTCATCCATCACCTTTGTTTGCCCTGTAAGATACACTCAAAGTATCCAGAAACAGCGGTTTCTTTGCTGTAAATGCTGTTTAATAAAATTGTTACTTCACTTGCTACACCTGCTACGTTCTGACAGTAAATAGTGTTATCTAACTAGTAATATCAATGACATTAGGAGGCTTAGCAGATGTTTTAGGGCACAGATCCAAACCTTATCGTGAGTTAAAAATGAATTTGAACACCAATTTGTCATTTTGCTCATTTAATTTTTTTCTTCTTGATTTATCTTGTAATTAAACAGACAGAGTGCAATGGTTTGAATATAGAGATACTTCTAAAATATGACAGTTTGGTAAGGGCATTTTGTAGACTGATTCACAGACGCACTTTTTTTTACTTCAGCTCTAGAAAATTTGTAATTCAAAAAGCCTCAATAAAGAGTTCTTCCGCTGTTATATTTTGATACAGATTATCTCCATAAAAATATAACCGCATGAGACTTTGGAGTGTCCAGAGCAATAATCAAACACAGCACTTTGCATTTCAGCAACAACTGATATATTCTTTCATTATCCTTTCAAGCAGGAAGACTAGAATTTGTTATTTCTGTGATACAGAAAAAAAAAAGTCTTTCAAATGAGACAGATTATCCTATTACATTCTTAATTCTGTAACCACTCTGAACACCTGGAATTTATCATTTCACATATTCAAGAAATACAAAAATAAAGGCATGCTGATGAAACACATGAAATTATTTTTACATGACATAGGTAGGAAGAAGAGCGTGAGATTTTGTGTTAGAAAATCCGAATTCAATTCAGTTTCTGCCATTTGCTAGTTAGGTTATCTCAGTGGATGGCCAAATGTCTCTGGATGTTTTCCTCATGTATGTAAAAAATTTGTAGAATGCTCTTAGAATGAAATAAGTAGTGCATAGCATGTGGCTTAACTTACTCTTCCTAAAAGAGGTGATTCAAAAGTTTCATGTTTAGCAGATGATTGATAGCATTCACTTAATCTTTTAGGTTACTTACAATCTTGAGGAATTTAATAAAATTATATATTGTATTTATTTAACAAATATTTATTGTGTTTCTATTCTGTGTTATGTACTTTTCGTGGCACTAAGGATAAGGCAGAGAATCAAGTAGGTTATCACCTTTTGTAGAGCTTCTGTTCTAATAAATGCAGACCCACAGTAAGGTAAACTAACAAAATTCAATATTTGAGATGGTAATAAGTTATATGAAAAAAGGTTGAGTGGATTAAGGAAGGATGGAGTGACATAAACTAGAGGTAAACATTAATTTAGAATAAGCCCGTTAAGAAAAGAAACTCAGATTAGAAAAACAATTGAGCAGAAACCCAAATGAAGCATGTATTGTAAATATTAGAGATCATTCTTAAACAAAGGAAATGAGCATAAACTGGGTCTTAAGTGAAAAAGGCCCCGACATGTTTATCTCGCTGGTATTCTTTTAAGTACTACATTGTTTGCCCAAAAAGGTCTTAAAGGTATTAATTAAAAAGCAAGCACATGGAAGACAGAAAAAGCTTCAGGATGCAATCATGTAAAAAGTTCTAGGTCCCAGGCTAAAGCACAGGATGAAAAGTCCACACTCATCTCACATACAGAATATTTAAGTTCAATGAATAAATTTAATTAGAGTACACCACTTAAGGATTTAAATGCTGGAGCACTAAAGAACTTAGAAATTATGGTGAAGGAATTATTAACCCCTAAACTGTAATTAATTCACTGTATATATTTTTAAAATTAATCCTTTTTGATTTCTTCAACTTTTTAATATACCATTTGCCTCTAGTATATTTCCCTTTTTTTGTTTGTGTTTTGCATGTTTGTTTTTTATTTTGGATATTGTCTTTGTTTTAAGTAGTGGAGACATAATGACCTATAAAGTGAAATCTGTGAAATGTATACACACATATAGGTATGCAATTTGTTAGGTAGTGATAAAGTCATACCTTCCCAGACTCTAAAATTTTAAAAACTCTGATACCGTCTTTCTTCTGAATGAGTCTATTTTGTAAGTGATATTATTTCTGGTCCCATGTTGCGTTAATTTATGGATTTTGGTGTGATATACATAATACACTAGAAATCAGCTCTACTCAATATATAGCATTGTGTTTAATGTCATTTTCTTTCTTTTTTCCCCTGTATTTTTACTTTCAGGTATAAGATTTCTATCTGATATCAATAAACAAATCACATTGTTTTCATTCTGTCAGAATTAGGCTGATGGAAAAGAGCTTGCATTTCTATGTTTTCAAATTCTGTTTTATGGTAGACCTCATAATATAATCCAGGGAGAGACAGTAAGGTCGTGGAAAGGGCTGTTCTTAAATCCAGGAACCCGGGTGTCATTTGTATGTTTACTGCTGACTAACTGCAGCAAGTCATAACTTTCTGAGCTTCAGTATTCTTATCTAGGATATGAAGTCCCTTGAGTGTTTCTACATTTTATCCCTCTATGATTCTGTAACATTTAAGAGGAGTCATAGTTATTAATTCTGTTGTGTTAACTATTACTTGTTTCAAATAATTTCAGAAACTCAAATATAACGTTGACTATCACTTATACCGTGACATTCTCAAGTATACATCTAGAATGGACTATATCATAAAGTATGAATATGATTTCATTTTTCTCAACTTATCTACTCACAAATGGGGATAGGTGTCCTATTTACTCTTGCAGGAACCTAATATGACCTGTCATATTAGTTTGAACTCTTTTTACCATTAGTTATTAGATTTCTCTATTCATCTACTTTGTCTTCCTTATGAGATTGTAAACTTTATGAAGATAATAAATGTAACATTCTGTTATATCTTGTGATTTTTAGCACAGTCACATATTAATAAGTACATGGACAGATGCTTATTTAACCAAGGAAATGAATAACAAATTATTCTAAAGCTGGTCTTACTAGGACACTGATTTATTATGGTTGTCAAGTAGAAGGGCCATATACAGAAATCCAACTACAAAATCTAGTGATACATTATCTCAGACATCTTAAATTCAAAATTAATTTGTGTCCTATTAAGGGGAAATAAGTCAGGCAATGTCATGTCATGCAAATACCTGAGCTCACTAATATTTCTATAGAAACTTGATTTAATGTAAATATTGTACAACAAAGCTAGCTTAAAGCAAATAAAAATGGGATAGGAGAGAAAAAGATAATTTTATCTAAACCCACTCTTCTATCAGTCTCTTCTTTCACATTTTCTCTAGGATAAGAGCACTATTTCAAAAGAGACATGGCGTAAGAATACATGTCCTTTGCTAGCATAAAATTACATTTACTCATTTATTTAATTATTTATTTTTCTGACACATTCCATTTATAGGCTAGGGTAAGAGTAAACAAAGTTGTTTTTCTACTATATTTTTTTCTTAGAAATTCTGTCCTAGAAACAGAAAGCGGAGCTTATATTAATCTTGACTTGTTTGCATTTTACAAAATTTCAATAAACAAATGTGCAACAATTATAAAAACGAAGTAATAAACAATTCTATTCACTTTTTAATGCCCATGGAAGTTTGGTTGTTGAAATTCATTTTAAATATAATTGTGTTCCAGAGTGCCATTTCAGTTTCATTTCTAGAATACTTCCAGATAAACTTTTGACCACTTTTTCTTTGTGAAAAACAGAAGGAAACAAAACTGCTAGTAATCATTCACACCGCCAGACATAACTCATTGTTAACAACAAGAACAAAAAATCTCAATTTAATCATCTTTTTATACAAATAGATTTTTGTTTGTTTGTTTTTTGATCATTGTTAGACTACTATTAGCTGGATGTCCTCTTGTGGCTTAGGCAGGTACCGGATATTTGAATTTAATCATCTTCCTGGTGCCTACAATTGACTCTGTGTGACGTTTAAGCCAATATAAATTATTCACTTTTTGAACTAGTTGTATATTTTCATAACAAAACAGACAACATGTGCTTGCTGAAGCTTTTAGTTTGAAGAATTGTATGAAAGTTAATTGAGTTAGAATATATTTCTAACTTCATAGACCATCATTTAATATATGTGAAAATATTCTTCTGTTCTTTCCATGTTACTTCAACCTCTTACTTCTTTTTTTCTACCATAGTTTATTAATGGCAAGAAGGAAAAAATGAACTAAGGATAGAGTGAAAAAATTGAAAGATGCAAAATGTTATTCCCTGAATAATAGTTGGATTATTTGGGGAATATATTCACTCATGCCATTAAGATTTTATCCCCAGATTCGTCCTCAAAACATGGGTTATCTGTGTATTACATTCTTCTTTATCAACATAGTGATATGAATAGTCTCTGATAGGATAATTTTAAGTATTAGATCATTCTAAAAATTGTACTCAGTAAATAATGCTGTTAGATAATAGATACTATGTGAGTATTATTATTAATTTTACCGTGCTTGTTATTATATGGCAGATTAGGCTGTTTACATGAGAATAATTATTTTGGAGATTCTGAAACAATGATTTAAGTAAACTTCTGGCTGAAAGAAAACAGATGACTCTGACCATCAAATAGTGCAATTTCCTATGGTTCATAACGTGGACACATATCAGTATTAGGGTGGGTTTTCCTTTTCATTTTAACATATACCTTTTAGCTTTTTTTGTTTTATAAAATAGTTTCTCACTCAAGCATTTTCTGCCATTTATCTTTTTTAACTGTATAAAAAAAAGAGTTACATGAGTTAAAGAAATACACATTCCTCTTCGTTCATATCTCTATGGATGACCTTAGCTTCCCCACACCTTGAGTGAGGCAATTCCTGTATGCTCAAGCTTCTAACTAATATACGACACCCTCTCTATCCTGGAACTTTGTAATTTGAAGCTTATTTTTATTTTTCTGGGAATATTTTCCCTATCATTATTAGTAACTTAACTTTCCCAAACTAGTTTACTATGATTACCTAGGGAAATCTTTTTTATTTTAGTTCTTCCTGAAAAAGGTTGTCACTGCAATATGCACTTTGTGTGTGTGTGTGTGTGTGTGTGTGTGTATACACACACATATATATACTTCAATAAAATATATATATATTTAGTCATCACCACTATTAGAGGAAATATATACATAACAACACACACATATATAAATATAATAATATGTAATAAACCTATATAACAATGCTTAGAATATCTACTTATTGATTGTCAATTCTAACTTGTTTATACATATTAAATAATTTATAATTGTAATAAATCCACAAACAACATGCTACTATCATCCTCATTTTGCAGGAAAATTGAGTCACAAAGTGACTGAGTGAATTCCCTTTAATAAAGGAGGGACAAAGATGGGAAAAAAAACCACTTTAAATTCACTCACTAATAGTATACGATTACAAGATTGTCAAATGGCTATGACCTAGATTACTATATGTTTATGCTACACTTTTTATAACATACATTTTTTGTAGCACCCCTTCAATATCTTGAAATATTATGTAATCATAGTATAAACTATCTATGTATCAGGTTTAAATAAAATTTATATATTATTCAATCTTTAAAGGAAAAATTGAAGTAAGTTAACTTATAATACATATTATTTTAAGTTTTAAACGCTTGTACTCAAGTACAGGAAAAGATTTAAATAAGTATATCTGATTTTTACATGTATACATACTATACAATCAACATGAATGGGTCAGGCATATTGTATTGCAGAGTGATACAAGTGTGTTCTATTGGTGGTACGATTTTTCAAAGTGATGAACAATTATTGGTAAAAGTCTGATTAAAATAAAGCACAAGTCCTCTAGTGATTTACACAAAAATTACACTGATGAAAATTAGCATACATAACTGAGCAAAGACGTCCTTTTTGCTGACATTGAAAATTTAGTTAGTTTCTATATTAGGATAATTACATACATGTTTCCTGTTTCATGAATGACTGATAGGATATTTAGAAGATATGAGATATAGAGTAACACTTCTCTGGAGGTGATTGACCCATTGGTTTTAGAAAACTTGGTATATTTGGTCCCATTTCAAAAAATGCCAACTGCCCTTCCCTAAATTACTCCTAGACATTTCTAGGACATCAACTCTACAGGATGACACTACACATGCTAAGAACATCCAAACTGGTTACCTTTTGTCAATATAACTCAAAACTATGTACATTTTTTAAGGTATTTCTCATGTTTTATTTTCCTTTTGAATTCAGAAAGAATATTAATAAAGCATGTACACACTCTCAGGTTAAAAGTTCATCCCTTTTATACAGTCTTGGGTTACTAGAAAATGAATTCTTCTTATATCTTTAAAAGCAGAACAGTTACTGAAGGGAGAAGGAGTAGTCAATAATTTATTGTGCATTTATTTGAAGTCATGCTTTCAAATGCTAAAGTTGAGCACTGTTCATTTTAAATGCTTTTTGATCTTTTTACTTGCTGTCTTCACCTTTGCTTATAAAGTAAAATCTAAGGGAGAAGATAAATAACTAGTTTGCTGTTAGTTTTGTACCAATGTGATAGTAAGAATAAACCAATCAAAGTCATAATAATTTAACAATTAGTACCTAAATTCCTTTTATGGGACAAAATTGTCATTGTTTTATGAAAATAACTTCTGGAGCCACCCCGAGAGAGAATAATTCAGCAAAAGAAAATAAAATGAAAAAAGAGAAAATGTTATATAAAAAAGTTACCCAGCGTGGTGGTTAATTTTAGGTGTCAAATTGACTGGATTAAGGAATACCCAGATAGGTGGTAAAGCATTAGTTCTGGATGTGTCTGTGAAGATGTTTTCAGAAGAGCATGGGCTGAGTAAAGAAGATCCACCTTCACCCAGTGAGTGGGGGCACCATCCAATCAGCTGAGGACTTGGAATACAACATATGGCAGAGGATTGGCAATTTCACTTTCTTTTCTGGAGCTGGAACACCCATTATCTTCTGCCCTTGGCCATCAGCACTCCAGGTTCTTTGGACTTAAAACTCTGGGACTTGCACTAGCAGTACTCGAGCTTTCCAGGCTGCAGCCACAGACTAAGAGTTACATCACTGACTCACCTGGTTCCCAGGTGAGTTAGACTACGACTGATTGATGAAATAGCTTCCCTAATCTCCAGCTTTCAGATGGCCTATCATGGGACCCCTCAGCTTCTGTAATTGCATGAGTCAATTCCCCTTATAAATTCCCTTTCATGTACATATATATATCCGTATATATGCACATAATTCCCTTTCATGCATATATGTATGTATGTGTATATATATATATGTATCTATATATCTATCTATATAGATAGATATGTACATGAAAGGGAATTTATAAGAGGATCTGAAGATCCCCTTATATTTGAATTATATCTGAGTTTAATTTATAAAGGGGATCACTGAATTTCTGGATCAGTGATCCAGAACTATATATATATATACACATATATATATATATATATATATACACACACACACACTCTATATATACTGTAAACACATGCTATATATACTGTAAACTACATATATGTACTAGGCTATATATATAGCAATATATATATATTTATGTGTGTGTGTGTGTATATATATATATACACACATATATATATATACACACACACACATATATATATATATATATATATATATATATATATGATTTGTTTTTCTGAAGAATCCTGAATAAGACATCCAGGAATTTAGTGGATGCATGGACAGAAAGACTAAGGTAAGAGTGATGAGGACACAGTTGTCACCAGTAGAGAGCTGTGTCTGCAAATTGTATGAGTTTTTTGTGTTTTGAACAAAGAATTGGACAAAACACCTAGCAAAGCAAAGAAAGAATGAAGCAACAAAAGAATGAAAGCAGGGATATTTTGAAAATGAAAGTACTCCACAGTGTGGGAGCCAGCTGAGCAGTGGCTCAAGGGCCCAGGTACAGAATCTTCTTGGGTGCAAATACCCCCTAGAAGTTTTCCATTGGCCACTTCATGCTCACCTCATGTAAATGAAGGAGTAGCTCACAATCAGTTTGATTGGCTGCAGAAGACAGCCAACCAGAAGCTGAAGTGAAGTTACAAAGGTCACACTACTGTGCAAACATCTGATTGGCTACAAAAAGCAACAAATCAGAGGCTGGGGTGATGTTACAAAGTTATATGTCTATGCAAATGAATATTTGGTCTGGAATCAGTTTGATTGATTGTGGACAGCAACCATTCAGAGGCTAGAGTGAAGATACAAAGTTGTAAACTAAGATTCAACTAGCAATCAGTCGGATTTGTGCAGGACAGTCAGTTTCCCACATGCCAGCACAGAAAAGGTAGGGATTTTGCAAAGGGAGTAGCCTCTGGCCCTTTTGTTACTTAGGCATGCAAAATTGAGTTTTCCTTTCAATTTAGTTCTAGGAAGTCAGTGTCAAACAGCCTAAGTTCCCTGTCTCCAGACCCTATTCTCTTGCCTCACAGTGGTAGAGAATTTGCAGGAACTGAGAAACCGGGTGTTCTGTGAATAATTTCTGGTGGCCTGTTTATTGTTCTTTTTAAAATGAAATAGCAATAGACATATTTTTTAACAACAAAGATTAATAACTTTATAAAGTAAGCATATACCAATTACAGCATTGTGCTTAAACCTAAGTATTTAATACTGTAGGTTCTTTTCGTTTTGAGAATTAGTTATAAAGTGCTTTAAAATAAGTTTTTTATATTTTTCAGCTATTTATATAAAATGTAACCAAAGAATATATTTTTCTTTATGATGCATTTTCTTTTGTCTGATAGAATATTGAGTCAGATTCCATTTCTTAATCACATACATAGTTGTATCTAACTCTGGATTCTATTTAAGTGGTTCTTAACCTCTTTTCTCACCAGCACACAAAGAGCATATCATTGACTTTGGATCTGCAAAGTAGTTAAAAAGAATAGATTCTCTGGGCTGAGGGAAGTGGATGTATGTGTATGATTTTTGGTTTGGAAATTATTTTTTAACCCCCAGCAATGCATGCTTTCTCGAATGAGAATCATCGAATCTAAATAATTAATTCATTAATTGTATTCTTGGTCCTGGATTACATGGTTCAAAATTGCTGTCTTATAAATGTTTGAAAAGGTGTTCTGCTATTTGTGTCCTGGTATGTTTCTATCAAATAATATATTACATTGCAGTGTTTCCTAAAGGATTGCAACAATATCAATCAGTTATTTCAACTTTATTCTAATTTTAAATGTACTAGGTGATTGCAGCTATTCCTTTCATTCTGTGATTTCTCCACTCACTTTTCTTCAGCTTAACAGTAAACATTTCAGAAACTCAGGAAGCTGAAAGACTAGTACAACAAATAACTTTTTTTTTAGACTCTGCAACTGATACTACTTTTACATCTTTGATTTATCTCTCTCAGGAAAATTTAGTTTTTCAGAACTGTTTGAAAGTAAGTAGCATGTATCATGACAATTCACCTTTAAATACTTCAGTATGTCTCTGCAAAAAACACAATACCTGTAGCACACCTAAGAAGAATAAATGTTCTGTAATGTCATCAAAATTACAGTCTATGGTCAATATGACTCAATTTTTTTCCATAATATATTTTATAACTTTCTAACTTTTTTTTGAAACCATGATTGAGTTAGACTTCCAACACTAAATTTGTTTTTAATCTCTTGAATATCCTTTATGCTAAAATGTTTCTCCACCTTTTTATTTCGACTAACTTTAGAAGTGTCCTGCTCAGTTATTTTTTAGATTGGTGCTGCTAAAATTTTAGTGTGCACATGAATTATCTAAGAGCCTGCTGAAAAGCAGATTCCTACTGACTAAGTCTGGCTTGGAGCCTGAAAGTGTACAATTGTAACGAACTTCCAGGTGATATTGTAGGTCTGAGGACCATGCTTAAGGTTGTAGAATGTCCTACATTCCTAATATATTTCTCCAATTCTATTTCCTCCTAATAGGTGTTGTTGTTGTTATTGTTTTTTACTAGGATCCCTATTCTTAGTGTAATGTAAACTAGAAAATAAAGTTATGCCTGATTGGATTCATGTTAAATATTTTTGGTCATAATACATACTAAAAGGCATTGTGTTCTTCATATTGCATCATTTGAAGAGATATTTGTCATGATATTCCAAAATCAGAAATGCTAGTTTTATCACTTGATGAAAGTGATAATTGACAGATGTTTCCACTGTTAAATTATGTTCTTTCCCTTTTGCAATCGGCCTGTTAGCTGTGGGGTGCTATTTTAGCTCATGCAGATGCCTTGTTTTCCAACAGTGTTCACTCCATGTTTGTTTTAAGGTGATTACTTTTATTTTCATGATGGTTTAAATTTATACTAAAACACTATATTTAAATACCTCCACCAATAATAATAAATCTGCTGCATTGTAAACTTACATATAATTTATTGAGTAAGAGGCTTAAAAGGAAACCATTCAAGACTTTGGAGCTGCATTTAGTTTTAAAACATTGTAAACACTCAAACCTTATCAAGCCTAAGTAAAACTTAAAGAGCTTTTAGAAACAAATACATTATTGTTTTGGTTACCCTCCTTCCTAAAAGACGTCTGCCAGATGCAGGCACAACCAGGAGGGGCGTGAATGCAGCAGCCTTCAGAAGCTGTCATGAAAGCACAGATCCTCATTTTTCCATCCTCAGCCTCCAGCAGGACAACAGGGTGCTTCTTGATGACCATGAGCTTCTCTTGGTTCCATGTGCTGGCACTTGCTGGGTTTTGCCGTTTAAAGCCACCGTTAAGAAAGGACTGTCCAACTGTTGAAACAGTGAACTGCTGTGAGCTGCCCTTCAATTCACTTCAGTTGCATGTGAAACAGCAAGGAGATGACCAGGCAGGCCTGTGGCTTCTCCCCAAGTTCAAAGCCTTGTGAGAGGAGCACAGGAGCTGTATGGAGACGGGACATCTGCAGCTGGGGACACTAGCTAAGGGGCTGTCTTAGAAGGGCGAATGCTGGACCCTGTAAACTGAACCCTGTAACAGGCTTCGGACACTGGCAGTCATGAAGCTAGGCAGCATTCATGATCCCTTTGATAGTCCAGAAACCCCAGCATCATCTTTTTGTACTTTGGTGCAGGAATGCTTCTCCCTTCTCTGCAGAGTCCAGGAAAGAGTGGCCAAGATCCCTGTACCTGTTTTTCAACCAACAGCTCATCCTTGTCAAGGCTGATGGGGTGTTTCTGCCAGTCCACTCCAGACTTGTTAGAAGACCTGAACTAGAGGGTGCAACCGTTCCTTAATACATTCTGGATGAGCAACTCCACCAAAAACCTCAAAGACCTGGGTGGCCTGGTCTGGCATCATGCTGTGGGGCTATTTCAATGGTGCAGATTTATTGGCTTTTATCAGCAGAGGTGAAGAGAGAGACTAAGGAGAGAAGAGGACCAGACTCTTGGAGGTAACTTAAAATCTCTTCAAACCCGTCAAAGCCATTACTTTGTTAACTGTCTCCTTAGATCATTATTGTGTCCTTCTTCTGGGATCTGCTTATTAGAGACAACCTGATCCTCATTTTACCATAGGAGATGTTGAAAGTTAAAACATACTTTTCTGGAGAATCTCAAGAGCCAGGAAGAGTTTGGGCCTCAGATGATTATTTTTTGCCATCTATATGCTGTGTGATTGTGACTCTAACATCTCATTTTGATTCTCTATGTCCACAAAATGCTTCTACATTCGTTTGCCTTTATCCGCTATGTCTGTCTCCAAGGTTTCATTGGTCTGTCTGAGTGATTTATTCTTAATCTTACATGTTTTGAAAACGAATTAAGTCCCCATCTAGGACTGTCCTCTTTAGTCTAAATTTCTCAATTATACCCTACTGATAATTGAGCTCCAAGATTTCAGTTGCCCCTTCTTGATCTGGATTTTAGGTGTGTTCTCTAAGTCAGCTCTTTCATTTCTTCAAGCTGGTTTTCGGTTTTCCCACTCTGAAGTCCTGCTACTACCACACCCTATGTGTTCAGTAAGTTTATACCATTATTTTCACCACAAGACACATAACTTCCATACCACCTTCTGCCTGGGCTGCAGTGTTGTAGGCACCAGAGTCTGCAGGCTTCTCCTGATGAAGGCCCTAACTTGCATGGATGGAGGCAGCCATTGTACAACATGGACAGAGGTCCTTTGGTCATGTGTACACTAGACTATTGCAGACTTAGCTTCTGTAACTCCATTAATTTGCCTCTAGAGCGGGCCTCGTAATGTAGCAGAAGTTGTTAGTGTTAATAGTCCTTGCCGACTGCCATAGCTGTTGAACTGTCTGCTCTCATTTTTGGAGAAGATTCACGAGCTGGAGACACAGATCGATGTTCCTAGGGTAAATGGAGATAGAAAAATAGGGATTCAACCTGGAGAAGCCTGATGGTACACCCTCCACTCTGGTCTCCCTGAGGGGCTTCATCTCTTTTTGGTACTGCTGCTACCATTTTCCAGGACAAAGGGACCTGTTTGTATTACAGAGTATGAGCAGCAGTGCTGAGCCTGGGAGAGGGAACAGGTGGGGGCGCTACTCCTGTTGTTTGATCCCGATCAGCTGTAACCGTCAGACGAGTCTTATCTGGTAATACCCTGTTGATAACAAAATGTCCAGTTATTTTGCAGGCACAGAGCCAAGAAGTTGTAAAATCATGCCCCAAATGGTTAAAAAAACAAGTGACTAACAGGAATTATTGAGTTTATGGAATGGC
>NW_016107428.1:3371657-3394815 GCF_001604975.1 Cebus imitator
AAAAAAAAAAAAAAAAAAAAAAACAATGTCTACCCAGATAATAGAGTTCCTTGAAATCAAATGAATTCATGAAGATTTTTTTGGGGGGCGGGATGGGGGAATAGGATCTTGCTCTTGTCCAGTCTGGAGTGCAATGGTACAATCACATTTCACTTCAGCCTCAACTGCCTAGGCTAGAGTGATCCTCTCACTTCAGCTTCTGGAATAGCTGGGACCACAAACACATGCCACTATGCCTGGATAATTATTTTTTGTAGAGACCATGTCTCTCTAGATTGGCAAGCTGTTCTTGAACTCTTACACTAAAGAAATCCTTTTGCCTCAACTTCCCAAAGTGCTGAGATTACAGGTGTGAACCACTGTGCCAGCTCATGAAGAAGTTTTGAATTTCAATGGCTTCATTTTCATAATAATGTGGTTATACTTTGATTATCCTCTCTAATAACTTGGAGGAACATTTATAATTTCACTCTAGCACTTGAGCCAGAGAGCTACATTTATATAAGGTTGGGATAAGGAAGAAAATAGCATCCTAGGCAACATTAGCTTTTAAGATTTTCTCGTGATTTCATTCTCAACATATTAAGTATTAATGCCTGTTATCACCTTTGAGAGGTAGCCCTTTTGTTTCATCCCATTGCATTCATGAGAGCCAGCTACACTTTTAATAAATTGGAGAAGACTGACTCACCGAATTATAGTGACATGTTTAGTTTGTACTTTGCCGTGCATTTTCATCTCATCATTACTGCTATTACATAGCTGCAAAGTTGACTTCCTTAGAGGTCTTATCTTTCCTAGTTTAGAGAGTCGTGATTCAGGCATAGATCAAGGGAGAAAAGGGGACAACATAGTCAAATATTTTCTCTAATATCTTTTTTTCTGTTGTGATAAAGGAAGGGTCCAAATTGGTAAAGAGTTTTCAACCTGCTCCCTGCCAAGTAGAAGATCATTTTACTAGCTTCCTTCAGACTTCTCTCCAGGTTAACCCACAATACTATATGGTTCTTATTTGGGGCCAGATGAGTGCTTGCTACTGATTCATTCAGTGTTGTTTTTTGTTTGTTTGTTTGTTTGTTTTTTCCAGATTGAATATTTATCTGGCCAATATTTTTTTAATTTTGCATTATTATTAGGTTAAGGCTTTCTTCACTTTGGGCACAGGACATTTTATTTTGTGGGGGTTTATTTCAGAGGCTACCATGATAGAGGAACAGGTTTTAAATGTTTATTGTGTTGCCATTATCTTCAAGGCCAGAGAAACTTAAATCTTGATGATTTTATACCTCTAGAAATCAGAATCATTTCAGTATAATCCTAGGTGCATTCTGATTTGCCCTTCAATACTAAAAAGTTCAAAATCCAACAGCAGTTGGGATGCAAAAGAAAATTGTGCCCTCCTCTTTCCCTGTTTAGGAATCACAACACTAAATACCACTTTAAAGAGTCCTTTTATTGGTAGAGAGATCTATCATATACTAGAAATTTTCAAATTTCCTTTTCAAAACACATGACTATGAATAACAAAGGTAAGCAAATAAAATCTTAGTTTGAATCAGTCATGAGTCAGACCTAAGTAAAGAAATATATTTTTCATATTGTGAAACAATATTCTCAATCCAGAATTTGGTGACAGGTATTTCTCTTATTGAAACATACTAGTTCAGGTTGAATGTCACACTGTAGTCATGTTCTAATCTAGAACCTTATGTAACTGAAACCGTTTATCCCCTTGTGTCTGGCTTTTTTCATTCTTCATAGTGATTTCAGATTCATTGTGTGTGTGTGTGTGTGTGTGTGTGTGTGTGTGTGTAAGTAGACCTCTCCTTTCTATCCATGAGTAGAATTCCAGTGGATCAATATGCCACAGTGAATCCAGTCTCCTAATGGTGACATCTGGAGTACTCCAGCCTTTTGCCATTATGAATAAAGCAGCTCTGTACAGTTTTGTCTGTCTTCTTACATGTCCTCATTTCCACTGGATAAAAATCTTAGAAATGGAATTGCTCAGTCACTAGGTAACTAGGATATGTTAACAAGGTACTGCTGGTTTTTTAAGAGCTTGTGACATTTTACCTTTAGCAAAGTGTATATGTGAACTTCGATCCGTATCTTTCTAGTATCTGGTATTATCAGGTTGTTTTATTGTTTTTCATAAAACTAATAGTTGAATACGAAATCACAAACAGACTTAATGTAGTTTGTAATTAAAAGAGTTTAGCTATTTATGTAGTAAAGTTTTATTTATACTTTTTAAAGGATAATTTCCAACAAATAGGTAAAATATTATGACATATGTAAACATAAAATGAACATATCTCAAATAATGTATTTGATTACTGAGAAAATCAATAAGATGTTACAACCAGTTCACAGGAAAAATTTAAAAACCATGCACATATATAGGCCAAAAATTTATAAATAAATGCAAAACTGGATTTTTTAATGAGGGTACTTTAGGAAGAATCTATTGTTTTTCTGCTGAACGAAGGTTATTTCTATGACTGTATTATAAATTAATAAAAATTACTTGCATTGCTATTATCTATAACGTACAGAGTTGTAAATTGCTTGAAAACAATTATATAGGGTCCTGAAATCAGATAAGCTTTAAGCATATATTCCAACCAACGCATGTCTTTCTTGTGGTTGTTGAAGACATTCAGTAATTTTTTGATTCATTACAAAGTCTTCCATAATTTTTTTCTGCATCCTATTCTTAGCGTTAAAATGATCTGTTTGCAATTCCAAGAGATAAAAATATGTACTTGCCAGTTCTGTGTGTGTGTGTGTGTGTGTGTGTGTGTGTGTGTGAGAGAGAGAGAGAGAGAGAGACAGAGAGAAAGAGAGAGCGAGAGAGAGAGCAAGAGCGCACGTCATTAGGAAACATACCTACTATTCTTTTTGAACTGAGATCTGGTATGGTTTGGCTCTGCATCCCCACCCAAATCTCATGTTGAATTATAATCTCCATATGGTCAGTGGCCTGGTGGGAGGTGATTGATCCAGCCTTTAGGGCAGGCTTCCCCCTTGCTGCTATTATGATAGAGTTCTCATTAGATCAGGTTGTTTGATAAGTGTCTGGCACTTCCTCCTTCTTTCTCACTCTCTCCTACCACCATGTAAGAGGAATCTTGCTTCCTCTTTGCCTTCTGCCATAATTGTATGTTTCCTGAGACCTTTCCAACCATGAAAAGCTGTGAATCAGTTAAACCTCTTTTGTTTATAAATGACCCAGTCTCAGTAATTCTTTATATCAATGTAAAAATGGACAAAAACAATGTCATACTAATTCCTATAGAAGTTAGGCACCATATCAGGTAGTATATAAACATTTTTTTCTCATATTTTATTAATATTCAGAAAATACTTATAAAGAAATTGTATATCACACTCACGGAGAAAGACTCACGTATTCCCTTAACAGAATCAGAACTATTGTTAGGGAATTTTAGCAAAATGCAATATCTATAATTTGACAATTTACAAAAGTGATTAATTACATCCATGACCAGTTCTTATTCATCCTTGTCCAGGAAGAGTTATGGAACTTCAAGGAGACAGCTATTAGTGACTACATCAGCTTCATGCTTGAAGAAAGTTTTTATTTTTTTGGCTTTAAAGATACCATGCTTATTGGAGAGACTATATCACTATTCCCTGAGTTATCCATATAGATTTAGCCTCCGAATGACAAGATACGGTAAGAGCCTTTTAAATGTGTACCACCTATGTAGAGAAGGAGAGGAGTTATAATAAATAAACTAATGAACACTTCAGGCTACCTGAAGTGTTACTCGTAGTTTGGAGTTAGCTTGGAGAGGAAAGAGACATGCTATGAAGTTAGATAATTATCTTTTGGTTTACCCCTAATTAACTCATCAATGTAATCATTTACTGCTGGTTGTAATATTGGATGGATAAGTTATAATTTACTCAATCATTCAATATAATTTCATTGTGATTCTGCTAAATGCTAGTTATAGTTTTAAGTATTGGGGAAATGAAAAATATAGTGTTCTTAAAAACAGCTTGTCAGAGGAGATGGACAAGTTTAAAATTTTTGCTAAAATGTAATATGAGTTAAAATAAAAATTATTTTCTCAAATAGTGATGTTAGTTTTAAATGAAGTATAAATTATGTGCTTAATTCTCTTTGAAAAAAAACACTAAGTTTAAATTTAAGTAAATTAATCTATTTAAGTAATACCTTCTTTGGCATGCTAGAATAGACTGAAATTATTATTCAACATTTTAAAAAATAAAATTTTAAATAAAATATTTTGTCATAATGTGGATACAAATGTATTTGTAAAAACATTACAAGAGATTCTGTGCCTTGCCCACTTTCTCCCAGTGATATCATCTTGAAACCTATACTACAATAGGACAATCAGGATGTTGACATCGATATAGTCAAGATACTGAAGAGTCTATCATCATAAGGATACCTACTGTTGCCCTTTTAAGGACATACCCACCTCACAATGCCCTATCTCTGACCTCTGGCAACCACTAATCTGTTCTCTATTTCTATAATTATACCATTTCAAGAATGTTTCATAAATGGAATCATACAGGATTTGAGCATTTGGGAGTGGCTTTTTTACTCCACCCTATTATCTGGAAATTGATCCACTTTGTTGTGTTTATCAATAGTACATTTGTTATTATTGCTGGGTATTATTCCATGGTATGTATTGTGTAAGTTTTCACCTGTTGAAGGGCATCTGTGTTGTTTCCAATTTGGGGTCAGTATGAATAAAGCTGCTATGAATATTCATGTGCAGATTGTTTGTGTGTAGAAATACATTTTTATTTCTCTGAAACAGTGCACAAGAGTACATTTAGCTGGGTCATATGGTAGTTGCATGCTTTATTTTATAAGAAACGTTCAAGTTGTTTCTGGAGTGCCCTTATCATCTCACATTCCTTTCACTAATATATGAGCACTACAATTTCTCCATCTCCCAAAAGCATTTGGTGGTGTTATTATATTTTATTTTAGCTATTTTGATAGGAGTGTAGTGATAGTCCATTGTGATTTTTATTTCCATTGCCCTAATAGCTGATGATATTGAATATATTTTCATGCACAGATTTACTATCTATATATCTTCTTTGGAAAAAGAAAATGTCTGTTCATGTTTTTTGCCTATTTTCTAATTTGATTTTTTTTTACTGTTAAGTTTTGGGAGTTCCTTATATATTACTGATATGAGTCCTTTCTCAGATAATAGGGTTTGCAAATATTTTCTCTGTAGGTTGCCATTTCATCCTTTAGAATGAAGTTTTTCAGAATAATTTTTAAAAATTTTAATGAGGACCAATTTATTAATTTTTATTTATATGGACTGTACTTTTGGAGTCAAATCTAAGAAATCTTTGCCTGGCACTAGATCCAAAAGATTTTCTCTAGGCATGAATGATTCAGGAAAAGCTATTACCCTCGGATTTGTGTCATGTCCTTCTAGCTTTGTAAAGTGCCATGCAAAGTTAAAAATAGTTAGTATTAAAGGTAAATTATGGGGCACCAAAAGTCTACTCTATTCTTTGTTTTTCTGACGTTGCTACTTTACTTTAAATGTATATATATTTGAGATGGACAATTTGTATGCTGTTCATAGTATAATGGCATGACTTAAAACTCAAGAATGGATATAGAGTTTTACTGAATTTTTTTGGAATACATAATACCTGTTTTCTTCATATATGATTTCATGAAGTATGGCATTTCTAAAACCATGATGACTTTGTAATCATCCTAAAAGTAATCCTCTGGGATAGAATATAATTATTTTAACACAGTGCTTCAGTTTATTTGCTGGTATTTGTTTCATGGTTGTTACTTCTTTACATGTAACATTAATCTGAAGTTTCTTTTTCCTCTGCGGTTTTTTTTGTTGTCGTTATTTCTGCAGACAGTTTAATTGTAGATTCATAAAATTAATATAAAATGTCTTTCTTTTAGATTTTGAAAATAATTTAAAAGGGTAAAAGTTTTTTTTGTTTGTTTAAACTCTTCAAGGCTCAGATGTAACTTACTCATGAAATTACTCTGGAGATACACTATCTTGATATAAAAATCATAACATATTCTAATTTTTCTTTATGAAAACTGATTTATTCAAATATATTAATCATTATATGTTAAATTTTGTTAGTGTTTGACTTTGTGAATTTGAACATTTTAGTGCCAAATTTTACATTTTACATATTTTATTTTATTAACGTATCCTCATAAAACTCTAAATGTAATTTTATAATCATTCTAGGTATAATTTTTCAAGTGGACTTCACATTCAGCATTTTATTATCAAAATATAGCTTATTGCATTACAGTAAAAAAATGCCACTGTCATTTATAATGCATTAAGCTTTCGATTTGCACAGTGCATAAATTATTTTTAATGTGATTTTTAATTCTCTATAATAAATGAAATGCCCTGTTTACAATGCCCCAAATTTAGCAAATTTTAATTAATAGAATATTCTTGTGTATATAATTTTTAGATAAGTTTTCAGCATTCTATTGACTATAAATAATACCAATTCTTATCTGTTTTATAAATTCTCTGTTCTCCTAGATTACAGAGATCATACTTTTATTTTTTATATTTTAAACTTTAATTATATCTTTATTTTGACTAACATGTCAACAACTTCCATAATTTTTAAAAGTATTTTTCTCTAGGAATCCTACATGTGTGGTTTGGCAAACATTCTTGGTTGCTAATAAATACCTATACATACTTACTTCCATCTAAGTAAAGAAAAGATTTAGCAGGTAGGTATATTTGGTACTTTGTCCAATCTCCACTTCTCTGAACTTTGGATGTGATGTCTCAAAGTAGAATAGCCATCTTGTAACCATAGAGACTACAATAGTTTCCATGGATCACGAATCTGGGGCATGACTTAGTTGGGTGCCTACGTTCAAAATTTCTCATGAAATTGTGGTCACAGAGTTAACCTGGACTTCCTTCTCATCCAGAGGCTCAAATGAGGGAAGATCCACTTCCGAGTTTACTCATGTTGTTAAATGAAACGAAAGGCCTTAGTTTCTCATTGACTCTTCCTCATGTGTGCTTCTCCATCAGAAAACTCTCAGCATGACAGCTGGCTTACTTCAGAGTGAATGAGAGAAAATTTCCAGATGGAAGCCAGTCTCTTTGTAATCTTATTTCAGAAGTGATGTCACATCATCTCAGTGGCATTCCATTCACTCTAAGTCAGCAAGCCCAACCTACACACAAGAGGAGGGGATAGAAAAAAAGATACAATTTCTAGGAAGCTACCTTAGGAGGTGTCTCCAAAACGTGACACCTCAAGCTTAGAATAACAGAGTGTCATTCCTTTAATCTTAAGGGGAAAACATTTAAAATTACCAATTATCTGTATCATTAGGTTCTCTCATAACTGCCATCAAGAAGTTTATACATTCATGCTACATAGATCACTTTTCATTGGTCTCTTTGGATCTTTAAGAATGTTTGAAGGATCATTAACTTAGTCCCTGATGGTATCACTGAGCAGCTGCATCAGTTCTGACATCCTACTTCTGGAATTATTATTATGTGATCCATACTGCTACACTTCTCTGGCCTCCTCAAAAAGAAAAAGACAATTTAATAGGCTTGATCAACCTCTGTAGTCAGCCTGAATGCAATGCTGAAGCGATACATGTGGCATATTCTCTGAGTTCTTCTACTACTGAGAGTATGATACATTACAATAACTAGATATGCTGCTTTCTTCCTCTTTTCCTCTCTTCCCTCTCTTCCTCTCCTCCATTCTGCTTACTCCGTTTTTAACAATAGTCTAATTTATAATTTTGTATAAAGTCTGTAATAATTGCTTAAACAGATTTTATTTTAGTCCATTATTTGGTTTTCTACGGTATTAAAACTGCTGCTTAATATCTCTGCAAATAGTTTGGCTGAATGTGTTTGTGTTTTTATCTCTGCAAGTGCTTTTTCCAAAGCATTCATCTCAAATTATTTGTTTTTTTACAAATGTGATATATTTTCAAATTTTATGAAGAGTAAAAATTAAAATGTTAATTGTTTTTCCTCATTTGGGGTGTACTGTCTTTCTTAGGGCTCAAATTCCTTTGATTTTTAAGAAGAAAAGACTTGTGATACATTAATTTGTCTTTTTTTTTAAAAAAAGATAGATGTTTATATTTATTCGTATTGGATCAAATGGATTCTTTTAGACACTGTACATGTTTTAGGTACATAAATTGAGGATACTATTGCATATTGGGGAGATTCACTGCTTTTGCAACAGTTTCTTTCTTGTTTCAGTGAGGGCTTTCAGAGTGCTCTTGCACATTGTATTATTTTCCTATGACTGCTGCAACAAATTACCACAAATTTGTTGACTTTCCAAACAGACATTTGTTCTTTCTCAGTTCTAGAGGCCAGAAGCTGTCTGAAGTCAGTGTCACTGGGCTGAAGTCAAGGTGTCAGCAGAGCTGCACTTTCTCCAGAGGTTTCAGGGCAGAAACTATTCGTTGCTTCTTTCACCTTCACAAACAAGGAATGCCAGCATTTGCATTTGGTTTGTGAGCATATTTCCCCAGTCTCTGCCTCCAAGATCACATTGCCTTCTCCTCTTGTGTGCATTAAATCTCCTTCTGTCACCCTCTTATAAGGACTTGTGATTGCACAATACCAATAGTCTAGGAATACCTTACTATCTCAAGTCACTTAATTTAATCACATCTGCAGTCTTTACCATATAAGGTGACATTCACAGGTTTTAGGAATTAGGACATGAGCATAACTTTGGGAGCCATTATTTATCCTACTGTAGACACTGCAGCCTTTGTCCTGATATGCTCATTAGTACTCTGCTTTATTTACCATGTCGTTTCCATTCAAAATAGTTCCCAATTGCAACCACTGGTGGGCTCCTGAAGTTATATGATTCTCCTGCAACCTCCTTTTACTACTGCCTCATAGCCTTTCTTTACTTACAACAAATGCCGTTTTGAGCTTATAGGCTCAAATTATTTTTTGGGAAACCTCATCTGCTTATTTCCCAGTGCAGCTTTCCTTCACATGGTTTAAATTTCAAGTTGTATAATCACTTATTCATTAAACAATGCATATTGGCACTATCGGCATTATGCTTGTTCTAGATCCTACTCATGTTATATTTTACAAAAACTTTATCAAGTTTTCTGTGTGCTAATTAAAGCCCCTCAAGGTTTCCACTGATAGAGAGTATATAAAAAGCTTACCTCTATTTGAATTAGTTTTTGGTTATTTCATTGGTATGTATAAAGAGAAGGAAGCCGAATGCAAAACTGTGTATCACCATCCTTGAAACAGAAGAATGATCCATTTGTTAAAATAGGAAAACAGAATTAATAAACATATAAAATATGAGACTAAGCCAATAAAACTGACCTGAGAATTTTTGCTTAAGGGAACTGTCAGTCCAATAAACCTCTTTCTTTTGTTAAAGAAAAAAATTTAAGTTAAATTTGTATTTTGAATAATTTTGGATTTACAGAACAGTTACAAAGATAGCACAGAAAGTTTTCATACACCCTTTACCCAATTTCCCCTTGTTGCTAATATCTTACGTCTCCCTGGTACATTTATCAAATTAAGAAACCAGTACTGATATACTACCATTAGTTTTTGGATTTCATGGCTTTTTCACGAATGTCCTCTTTCCATTCCAGGGGCCAGTTCAGGTTGCCATATTGCATTGTCTACCTCAAGGTCTCTGATCTGGGACACTTTCTTGTCTTGCATTATTTTGTATAACCTTAATTGTCTTCAGAAGCACTCTGATGCCCAGGCTGGAGTGGTGCCATCTCTGCTCACTGAAGTCACCGCCTCCTGGATTCAAGCGATTCTCCTACCTCAGCCGCCAGAGTAGCTGGAACTACAGGCACACACCACCACGCCTGGTTATTTTTTTGTTTTTGTATTTTTAGTAAAGATGGGGTTTCACCATGTTGGCCAGGCTGGTCTCAAACTCCTGATCCCAGGTGATCCACCGGCCTCAGTCTCCCAAAGTACTGGGATTACAGATGTGTGCCACAGTACCCGGCCTGGCATTATTTTTTTTAATGATTAGACTGGGTTTATTGTTTTATCTTGGAATATTACCAAGGTAAAGATCCCTTCACGTTGCATCATAGCAGACATTTGATAGTGTCCACATGACATCACAGATACTGTTAATCTCCTTCACTAAGTGAAATTGTCAGTCAGATTTATCTACTGTAAAGTTAGTTACTTTATTCTCTTTTTCTACAAGTTTTTCAGAAGTAGTAATTGTCTAACCCTAGCCCACATTTGGAGAGACTTAAGCTCCACTTTCTAGAGCAGAAGGATATCTATAAAAGTTATTTAAAATTATTCAGTAAGAAAGACTTTACTGCCACTACATTTATGAAATTGTTCAATTATTTATTTATGTCATCCTGAACTCATGCTTATTTATCTTTTACTTTGGGTTGTATTTCATTTATATTTTTAATATATTTTAATATTATGTGTCTTTAAAATATCTTTCTCACATTATTTCCATTTTGGTCAGTCGTAGCTTTCGGGTTGGTTTCTGTGCCCACTTGACATTCATTTGACATTTCTCTATGCCTTCGCTTTTGAAGAACTTTCTTACTTTCTGGTACTAAAAGATACTCTAGATGCATCTTGTATTTTTTTTTTCTACTGTAATAGGGTTTGACTCTTTCCCCACCCAAATCTTGTCTTAAATTCCCATACGTTGTTGGAAGGACCCGGTAGGAGGTCATTGAATCATGGAGTCAGGTCTTTCTCATGCTGTTCTTATGAAAGCGAATAAGTCTCAAGAGATCTGATGGTTTTAAAAAGAGTTTTCCTCCCCAAGCTGTCTTGTCTGCTGCTATGTGAGATGTGCCTGTCACCTGCCATGATTGTGAGCCCTCTCCAGCCACATGGAGGTGTAAGTCCAATAAACATCTTTCTTTTGTAAATTACCTCTCCAGCCACATGGAACTGTAAGTCTAACAAACCTCTTTCTTTTGTAAATTGCCCAGTTTCAGGTATGTCTTCATCAGCAGTGTGAAAATGGAGTAATACATACTGTATGCTAGAATCAACTACTTCTCCAGTGAGTCATGGTTTCTTTTATTGAAGAATGGCATTTAGCGATAAAGATGTAGGCAGTGTGCTCATTGATACTGGGGCATCCATCAAAGCTAACCATGTATACTAGTTTGTCAGGGCTGTCATAACAGACTGATGGCTTAAACAGCAACAATTTATTTTCCTACAGTTTTGAGAAAATAAAAGTAAGGCTAAAGGGCCAACATCGACATGTCAGTAGGTTTGGTTTCTCCTGAGAACTCTCTCCTTGGCTTCCAGATGATCGCCTTCTTTACTGTTTCCTCCTATGGTCTCCCCTCTGCATGCACATCCCTGTGGCCCAAATTTCCTCTTCTTATGATATGATTCAATCGGATTGGGACTTGTTCTGAGGGCTTCAGCAAGGTAGTGGAGGTTAAAACTTCAACATATGAACTTCAAGGGAACATAAATCATCCCAAAACACTATTTGCACACAGGTATCTATAGTTAAATTTGTATCTGTTCATTACTATGCATGTTTGTATACTATCTGAACCACCCTGATGCCTTCTTGAGTCCTTCCTTCCCTCATGCAAACTCACATCTGAGCTGAAAGTAAAAGTACTCAATAAGTGTCTTAGGTTAGAGTCCATGCTATAGACTACGTTAAATTTAGTAAATAACTTGATTAAAAGCTTAATGAATAATATTTACTGTCTGTATTTTTGTGATGCAGGGTATTCGGGAAAAATCTTTTTAAAAGTTTACACTTCTTTTACAAATTTTGTATTTATTATGTATGATTTACTTGCAAGTGCTGAGAACTTGAAATACTTATATTAATGATCCAAAGAGATTTATGTAAATATCAGGGTAATTCTTTGAACCCTCTGGAAGCATTTATTTAAAAATCTAAAGAAATAGAAAAACGGTGCTTTAAAATTTTTCCTGCATTTCTACTGAAAAGAGTCATTAGTAAGCTAATACTTTATGGAGTTTGGATAAATATTTTAATCACTATTATTCTAAGCTAGAGAAATGATTTAAAAACTAATTTAACTAAATAAATTTTATATTTTCCAAGGTTAGTCATTACGTGCTTAGTAAAATAATACCCTCGTCTAAATTTGTTTTTGCTAGTAAATTAAAAAAATGTAGTTTAAATAAATTCTCGTTTTTGCTACAGATAATAGCTACATACAAAATCAGGAGGCAGGCCAACATTTGGTGTTTCCATTCCATCTTTGCATTTGCCTCCTTTTATCCCCTTTCAGACTCCCCATCTCCTCTGATAACCAGTGAACTTATATTTGTTCATCTCCACTTGAGAAACATTTCCTAAAGAAATATCTTGATAAAAAATTAATGCTTACAACTGAGGAGTACTAGGAATAGCATGTTATTCCCACTGCATTAGAAAACTGTGCTTTAAACAAACAAAAAATTGTTGGAAAGAAGTAGGGTTTCATTTTTTTTTTTCTTTCTATGGCAGAAGTTGGTGAATAGAACCATATGTACTAGTTTAGTATATACTGATTAGTCACAATACTAGGTATTTTTCATATTCTTTTACACGGCCATGGTGAGTTGAACAGTGCCCCTCACAAATTAATGTCTATCCAAAACCTATTAATGTGACTTTACTTAGGAATAGGGTTTTTTGCATATATAATCAAATTAAAGTGAGTTCATATTGGAGGAAGGTGGGCCCTAAATTCAATATGAATGGTGTCCTTATAAAATGAAGGAAATTTAGACAAGGAGAAACAGGTATACAGAGATGAGAATGTCATATGATTATGGAGACAGAGACTGGAGTTAAACTAGTACAAGCCAAGAAACACCAAAAATTGCCAGCAATCCCCAAAAGGTAGAAGAGGCATTTTGGTTATGACAGCTCTTAAAAACCAATGCAATGACTGTTTCGCCACCCCGACCAAAGAGGATTCAGAGATGGAAAACTTAGTTTTAAGAGATTAAATCATATGTTATAAAGTATATAACTTTGTAAGAAGTGAGACTGTAACTTAAACTGAAACTTAGTTTCAGAACAAATTTCATCTAGTAACACTGTCCAAGCTAGAGGACCTTTTGTAAAATATCCACGTTTATGATATAGAGAGAGCTAAATTTATTCCTAGAATTTTTCTGAATTTGCAGTTCACCCACCATACACATTCACACACACACACACACACACACACACACACACACACACATATATATGCACTCTCAAACATATCACTTTATATTTAATAGATATAAATGGTTTAGCCTTATTAAAAGGCCAGTATTTATAATCACAAAGCAAATCATTAAGATAACCCAGAATATAAAACAACTAACAATATATGACATCTGTAATAGATTTTTGGATGAAATAAACAGTTGCTATAAAAAGAAGTTAAGGTTACTGTCAAAATGAAGTTTTAAGTACATGGGAGCAGAGCTAATGTGTCTGATTCATGTTACTACATAATTGATTCCAGTGTATAGTGGATCAGGTGGCATTTCTAACCTTTTTAGGTAACAACTTTCTTGGTAAGAGGAAGAATAAAGAAAGATAAAATGTTTAAGCCGAAATTAAAGCAGTGACAAACACTTTTGGTAAAATCTTGGTACAATCTGATAATGGTCTCAGAACAGTGCTTCTTATGTGTTAGGTACTCAGTAAGGCTGTTTGATAATTTAATGACTGAAGGCCATGTATCTTATGGAGTATCAAACTTTAAATTTAAAGAGGGGACTTTCTGTTTTATTGTTGGAAATTAATCCATGTATATGACTTCCACAGACATTTGCCTCCTGGTATGTTGTCTGTTCTTTTTTTGCTCCAATTTGCTCATGATATTTCTATGTATTATATAAAACTACTGATCTGAATGATCCATAGGGTTAAAACCATTTAGGCATCACTAAAATAAATGGGACACTGTTATTCTCTTGTTTATTTCATAATGGATCAAACAGCAGTTAACAAGAAATAGTCTCTACTGTATATTGAATTTTTGGATAGATTACAAGTGAAGAATGACATCAAGTAAGTTACAGCTACTACACAGATAAGAGATTGCAGAGTATTTCTTACCAGGACAGTTTCCCTGTCTCCTCCTGTCCTTTCTTCATGTGTTCGAGGCCTGCTCCTGCTTGCCTCTCAGCTTTCCTGAGCGTCTCCATGCTTTAGGGTGCAGGACCTGCCCAAAGCCCAAGAGTTGATTGATTGTTTTTGTACTCCATTATGAGATTCTATTATGAGATGTGTCCTTTCTGTCTTTTTTAAAGATGCTCGTGAACATGATTGTACCTATAGAAAACACTATAGCAGACTGATTAGGAACTTAGTCCCTGGAGTCAAACAGGCTGGATGTAAACTCTGAAAATTACTGGTTGTTTGCCTTTACCTTATGTGTCCCCTTTATACTCTATATTTCATTATCCTTATCTATAATCTAGAATAATATATTCAAGATGACTAAATTTGATATATTTCTTCAAGTACTTAGTTTAGACATATAGTAAGTATGCAAAAATCTTAGCTTTTTTATTCTTTTTCTTTAAAAGTATCTCCACATTCTTACACACATAGCCTCTACTACCTATGCAATAAGACAATTATGCAATAAATTGACAAAACATTGCTCCATGTTAGGGCTGTGAAGTCTAAAATAACATCACAACGTGTCATCACTACGATCACTGGAACTGGACAAATATTAGTTCATTTTCTGTTGAGCTTCACTCATCAAGTGGCTAAAAATCATGGAATTCAGCATCTAATAAATTCAATTATAGTTGTTTTAGAAAATAAAATAAAATAAAACATAAACTCTATAAGATGAGAAGTGAAATGATCATGATTTACTACAATAATATGACTGAATTACCATAAATATATCAGAAGTTTCTCAAGAAAAGCATATAAGTGGATTGGTAAGAAGTTGACGCAGAGAGTGAAGCCGATGCACATATGTGTGCAGAGAAAAAGAAAATTAATATTGAAGTTTCAGTTATTATTTACATGATGTTTTCACAAATAGTATTTCATACAAATATTACAACAATCTTGTAAATTAGCAAATATAATTTTTCTAAGGTAGAGATAGGGAATTTGGCTTAGCAAAGTTGTGCATACCACATAGATAATAAAGAAAGGATTGTAATTTAAACATAACTTTCTATGACGCCAAGACACATGCTGGAAATTTTAAAAGGAAAAAAAACATTGGTGTAAATAAGGGAGTAAAATGGCTGAGGCTTCTGGAAAGACAAAGTTTTTCCAAGGCTTAAGTACATAAAATCCCATGGACGGTAAGTACTGAAGATTTCTGTCAATAATATTGGGGATATGTCAGTAAAATGGTAAGGATATTTAGAAGGGGTATCAATATAATTATTTTTTGAGGAGAGATGGGCACAAAAAGAGAAATATTTAAGGCTTTTGAGGAAAGAAAGAAAAAAGTTAATGAGTATTGTGAGTTTTTGTGGGGATGGCAAAATGGAAGTCTCAAAGATCAGTTACAGAAACACTCTCAGTGAAAATAACACTATATTAAAAGCATGGAATTGTGGAGTGGCATGATATATTCACAGAAGTATAAGAATTTTGCTATTACTGTAATAAAAAAGTATGAAAAAAGCATTATGACATTGGGGATAATTTTTAATGACATGTTAATCCTGAATATAAAAATGTATTATTTATGTGTTTAGAATGATCATTTGATTTGGGATCATTGATGATTCATCCTTAAATCTATTTATAGAATTAGTCAGCTTGTTCTTATTTTTTGTTTATGAGCAAACAGTAGTTGCTACAGAATTCTGAATGACTCTTTGAGTCAAGCTTAAAACAAATAGGCTAGAAATTTAGCAATCAGATTAGGTAGACAATTTTATTTCTTTAAGGGAAACTTTTCTATTAATCCAAAATAAATTAACTATTGTAACAAGAAAAGCATCATGTTTGATGCTACGGAGTTAAAATTACCTGAAATTTTACTTGCAGTATCAGAGTGATTTGACTAAAGATGAGATCGAAGGCAATATTGTATTATAGAACACACATCTAAGATACATGCCAAATCTCTCACCAGTTAACCCCTCTCCTCCCTGTGTCCTGTTTCTTGTTCAAAGGGAAGAGTGAATTAGTGAAAAAAATCTTTCCAGTCCCTTTTTGTGGCAGTAGCAGGTGTGGCAGAGGGTTGGTTTTCATCAAGCCCAAGACCCTTCTACAGCAATGAGGGTGGAATAATAAATTGGGATTAGTCCACTAGCATTAGGAGCAGTAGGAAGTTACCTTTCAGATCTTAAAGTACACACACAAAAATCAAGCTGATCAGAATATGGATTCTCCAGATACCAATAATCCAGTGAGACTAAGTATTAAATATAAACAGTTTTTGGCAAAAAAATCCCAGTGCAATCTACTTTTCTTGCTTCCAATGGCGAAGCCTTACAAATTCCCTGTAATGGTGGAGGAGAGCTTGCTTCTTTACCCAGACATTTACAGTTGTGT
This sequence comes from Cebus imitator, assembly GCF_001604975.1. Taxonomy (NCBI): domain Eukaryota; kingdom Metazoa; phylum Chordata; class Mammalia; order Primates; family Cebidae; genus Cebus; species Cebus imitator. Next base: position 3,388,251 of record NW_016107428.1, read on the forward strand.
TTTAAAACACATTCATAATGACAAGTATGGGAAATCATTTAATTTTTTTTGTTTTGTACAGTTCTTTTAAGTGCTGTTAAATTAAAATAATTAATACATTCTTCATAAGGACAAATATATTTAAAAAACCACTGAAATGAAAGCTTCACATTATGTTATGCTATTAATTCTGTTTATTATTACATAGAATGATAGCCTTAGAAAAAGATTGAAGACAGTGTATTACCATGTGTGGTTCAAACTGAATTTTGAGATTCATACTAGATTTTGTTTTAAATTTAAAATCAATAAAAACTAATTAAAAAAAAAAGAGGATAAATGAGGGAGGCCCTTGAATAGACTTAATTCTAGAATAACCTTGTTTAAAAATTACAAAGTGATTATGTCACATGAATACTAATTATATCCTTAAAAATGTGATAATTTAAACAGTTAATAGTGACTGGAAGAGTTTTATTTTTAACCAACATGACTGGAGTGATTTTTATAATGAAGGTTTGACAGTAGAAATACGTCTGAAGCTACCAGTCTGGGATTTTACTTGCTTTTATCATTAAGGGCATAAATGGCACAAAGTAGGTATGATTACATCTATTAGTTTTTTTAACTTTCCATCTCTATTCATCTTTTTCTCTGAAAATCATAGTCCAGATTACCTATGAGTATTTATGTTATTCTCTCTTATGTTTCTAATAATAAATTAGCTTGATCCCTAAGCCTGAAGACATGCAGGAGCAAATACGGGGACACAGTTTTGGGGAAATCAGAGTATAACCACTGCAATTTGTTATATAATCAGAGCCAAGGAGTGGATAGAGATGCTGCTGTGACTTCTAGGAGACATAATTACACTATTTACCTCTAGAATTAAAACGGAACCTGAGAGTATATAAAATATATAGCTACCAAAGCTATCTTTTACCATGCTAAGAGAGTTTGCACAAAAATGGAGTTCTACCTAGAAGAAAAGGGGTTTATATGTGAAGAGAAAGAATTCTGGTTACATTGTTAGATGTCTTGCATCTGATTGTGCATGCAGTCTGCCCTACTGGATTTCAGTTACATTATATTTCTTAAGTGAGTCTGAGTTGGATTTTCTGTTATTAGCATCTTAACTGATAAAAAGTTAAGCAATTAATTTGTATTCAGTGAGTGCTGAATTAATAAAAAAATTTGCTTTAGAGGCTGTAGAGTTGTATTCTTAAATTATTAAGTTGTAGGACAGAAATATTTCGCTTAGCATCCATGGGTCTGCATATACTTCTAATAGTTTACTACATGCTCTCCCCCTTCAAATACATGCAAAATTTCAAGCGGCATGATTATTTGCATTTCTCTGGGGTGAGGGACCAACATTATCATCTGGTTCTATGAATTATCTAACTTGTAACTTTGAAAGGAAAATGAAATGCAGAAAGCTATAAATAAGAAATTAACAACATTTGCATGATATGTATTTATATCTAAATGACTGTTAAAAACAATTTAAAAAAATTTTTTTGAATTTGATTGCTAGAAGATAGATTAAATAGCAACTAGCATATTTAGCCTAAATTCAAAGTAAGGCTTTTAAAAATATGTTGATTTTTATTTTGAGATACAAAATATTCAGACTAAATTGACTTCAGATCATTACAAAATCAATGATCCCTTAGATTAGATACCACTGACACTTATAGCTGTGGTGACATATTGACAATCAGCTTTGGACAGATATAGATATACTTTTTGAAACAGCAGCAAATTGAAGATCAAGCTGAAAAGCCTGATATAGTAATAAATTTCAGGAACAAATTTAAGCTTGATCTAAAAAGATTTTGTAAAGTTTTAAAATGTTTTTCATTATCAATGTGACTCTGTCTTATTTTCTACCTAAATAATGTTACTACAGTAATGTTCACATAATTGATATGCCCCCGTTCATCTTAATATGTTAGTTTTCACAGGACTCCTTTGAAATTGGATTTTTGTCACTAACCTGATCTTGTTTAATACAAATTGCCATTGGAATATTTACATTGGCATTTTTCTTTATTGCTATATCACGGTATCTGTTTTCAGTACCAAGACAGACTTTTTGTATTAGTCTGTTTGTCACACTGCTGATAAAGACATACCAGAGACTTGGTAATTTACACAGAAAAAAGGGTTTAATGGACTTATAGTTCCACGTGGCTGGGGAGGCCTCACCATCATGGAGGTGAGTCAAGTCAAGCAGGAGCAAGTCACATCTTACATGGATGGCAGCAGGCAAAGAGAGAACTTGTTCAGGGAAACTCCTGTTTTTAAAACCATCAGATCTCTTGAGATTTATTCACTATCACAAGAACAGCACAGGAAAGACCCACCCCTATTATTCAATTACCTGCCACGAGGTCCCTCCCACAACATATGGGAATTCAAGATGAGATTTGGGTGGAGACACAGCCAAATCACATTACTTTTTAACTGAACAAATTGTATGTATATGGAGAAATGCAGTTTAAAAGAGGGAAACCCAAAAATATTCTCAGTAATCATCTGTCCTTTAGTTGAAAACAGATTGTATTACAAATTCTACTCAGATTTAAATAACAAATCATTAAGCCATTGTTTTTTGTTTCAATATATTTTTAGAGTATACTTTTTCAGAGACCACAGTTACACCTATAGCATGGTATTTTTAATGATATAACTGCAGGAAATTCCTTAGAATCATAATGAGATGTGAGGAACTTATTATCTCAACTTGCCTGGGATCTTGTGAGAGGAAATTTCAGATTCCCAGAGCCATAGTCAATCCCACACTTTTCAACAGTTAAACTTACCTATGTAATAGTGTTATATAGGTAAATTTTCATAAAGTTTATGAAAGTGAACTAATCACTCTTTATACATTCACTTAAAATCTTCTATTTTCTTCTCTGTTATAAGCATACTTTTCTCTGCTTGGTTTGCATAACCACCCAAACCTATCAAGACCCTCTGGAAAGTGTCCATTGTACTAGCCAAGTACTTAACTAATGTACTCTAAAGGCTTTCTGGACATTTTCATTTATTAGCTCCTTTCCTATTACCCCATTTGTAACAGCTCAAAATTACTTAAGGTTGGTGGGAGCTAATAAATGAAAATGTCCAGAAAGCCTTTAGAGTACATTAGTTAAATGCTTGCCTAGTACAATGGACACTTTCCAGGAGGTCTTGATAGGTTTGGGGGGTTATGCAAACCAAGTAGAGGAATGTATGCTTATAACAGAGAAGAAAATAGAAGTTTTGAGAGGTTGAGAAACCTGTCCAGGGTCACACAGCAAAGGATGGAACTGGAATTTGAACCCCAGGCAGACTGACTCCAGAGTCAGTGACTGTATAAAGAGTGATTAGTTCACTCTCATAAACTTTATGAAAATTTACCTATATAACACTATTACATAGGTAAATTTAACTGTTGAAAAGTGTGGGATTGACTATGGCTCTGGGAATCTGAAATTTCCTCTCACAAGATCCCAGGCAAGTTAAGATAATAAGTTCCTCACATCTCATTATGATTCTAAGGAATTTCCTGCAATTCTATCCCTCCTAGGGGATCCTGCCATACTGGCTACAGCTTAATGGACCAGAAAATACCACATAGCCCAAGTGAGGACAATCACAAGTGTGTGTAACAAGAAGAATGCTATTAATTTACTGATCCATTTAGATTCTTTCTCAAGAGCTTGAACTAGATAAACATGAAACTGACCAGCTGATTCCAAGGGGAAAAATGAGGTGAGAAAAAAAGAGAAAGATTGCGGACATATCTGACTTGTGCTAAAAGCAGATTACTAGAATAGGTAACAGACAATTTTCATTGCTACATGGTCAGAAATAACTCAGGAGGTAGAGGTATGAGTCAATTTTTCTAAATCATATTCCAGTTTCCATAAGCATTGGTTGTCATGGGTTTCCATGATGTCTAACCTTCCATTTAAGGAATAGGCAATCTATCACCAATTTCACAGGTACTCTGATCATCTCATGCCTTGAAATTTAATAAATCCAAATACCATGCATGGCTATCTTCCACTACTCATTGTGGTTGTGGAATGACAGCAGTGAAGTTTTTCAGAAAGCTGTAAAATCCTCGAGGGAAAATATTGTGCTATCTTCTTGATCTTCTTGTTCAGTACTTGATACATAGTTAGTGCCACAAGCATGTTTGTAAAATAAATATAAGAAACAACTGTGTTCTGGATATGGAAGTTGAAATAGAATTTATGAAGCCAAAGAAATGAAAACTTAGTATTCATAATAATAAATCAAATATTGTGTCAGGGCAATTTTGAATAAGAGACATGCATTGAACATTTTCTTCCAACCAATGTATGTAGATCTCTGGTTGTGTTATGTAATGAAAGAAAATTCAGTATTAAATTGAAAACATTGTTTATAACTTCCTGAAGACCTATGTATTGAGTATCTTGGAATTAAAGAACAGAATTGTAAAGCTCATGTTTCCTCTTCCTCTATTGTTATGTTTTCCTCAATTGCTTTTTTCTGTATGTGTGTGTGTGTCTATGAGTGAGTAAAAAAGACATGTTTAAAGGACCTTTGGCTGGGTGCGGTGGCTTAGGCCTGTAATCCCAGCACTTTGGAAGGCTGAGGTGGGTGGATCACCTGAGGTCAGGCGTTGAGATCAGTCTGATGAACATGGCAAAACCCCATCTCTACTAAAAATACAAAAATTAGCTGGGCATGGCGGTGGGCACCTGTAATCTCAGCTACTTGGGACGTTGAGGAAGGAAAATCTCTTGAACCTGGGAGGCAGAAGTTTTAGTGAGCCGACATCATGCCATTGCCCTCCAGCCTGGGTGACAAGAGTGAAACTCTGTCTCAAAATAATAAATAAATAAATAAAATAAAATAAAATAAAATAAAGGATCCTTGTCCTTCCTTGTGGTCTGGTGTTCACTTGTGGTTGAAGAATCTGGTATTTTCTTTCTAGCCCCCAGAATTCTGAGAATTAAATTTCTGTTCTTCAAGCCACCCAATCTATTGCATTCTTATTATAGCAGTCTGAACTTACTCAATCCATTCACCCCAAGGGTAAAATTTATTTTAATAAATAAAACATTTTACTCATTTTGCTTTTGAAATTGTGAAATATGAAGACATTAGGAAAGTTTGGAAAAATAACCTTATTTAAGATAAATGAATCAATATTTGTTCAGATATTTTTAATATAACACAAGTACAAAGAATATATTTATTCATCAAATTGCATATTATACACTGTATCTTTATTTCTTGTTATAAGTCTAGCTGTGTACCACATATTTGAAAGCTATTTATTTTTCATGACTATTTTTGGTAATATTAGACAATCTTCTTCCTACCACTGCTAGCAGTGATATTTTAAACTACCAATAATGTTGATAGGGTTTGTTCCTGTGAGTAGGCTGAGAATTTATCTTCAGCCAAAAGATGGCATTCCTAGAATCTTAATTGTTATTATTTTTATTTTTCTTTGTCTTTGAGACTTCAGGCATAAAAATCTGTATTAGAATTAATTCTTCCCTATGTATTTGGTTTATAATTGTTATATGTATGCAAATTGCTTGCTGTTAGCATCCATTATTTTATTTTCTTTAATTTGTGAAACTAAATTAAATGATCTTCTTTATTGAATGCGTAGATCATAGACTCAGGTAGTGCAAATAACCTCCAATGTTTATAACAAGGAAATGGTATGGCTTCAAGCCACTACTACAAATTTACATTTCCTTGTCTCTTTAATCTTCTAAAATAATTGCTATCATACACAACTATATGATTAAACATGATGAAGGTATCATTTATTATTTATTTTTAAAATATGTTTGCAGTGTATTAAAAAGTATGACTAGTCTTTAATCCAAGTTGTGACATATATTGCAGAGCCTCTAGGTATGATGATTCATGTTTCAGGGTCAACCACTATGGATCTAATAGCCTTATTCTGAACATTAGATGATAGTGTTGAAAAGGAGAGCAATTCTAGATAGCCTTGACATATGCTGAGAACTGTACAAATACGTTTACCTTGATTTAAGTGAGATATGTCATTGAAATCTGGTTCAGGGTGAGAGTTTGAGAATATTTTCCTGTCCTCTACTCATCCTATACCACCTATCAGGATCCTGTTGATATAATTGCTAATTATAATTAAATAGGCTAAAAAACTCCAGAGGTGGGGGGAAAAACGAGGGAAAGGATGTATAATCAGACTAAATGTCTGGAGGATTTCCTATGGGAAATTGATCCTCCATTCAGCAGTTGTTGGAGATCTGCTGAACTATGGAAAAAAAGAAAAGTCAGCTCTATCATTAAAAGCTAATATGTAAATGGATGATCAGGATCACTAATATGAAACAGGACAAGATGAACTAACAGAAATCTCGACAAAGAAAATGTGAACAATTCACATTTTCTTTGTCGAGATTTCTGTTAGTTCATCTTGTCCTGTTTCATTGTGGAAGACAGTGTGGCGATTCCTCAAGGACCTAGAAATAGAAATTCCATTTGACCCAGCAATCCCATTACTGGGTATATATCCAAAGGATTACAAATC
>NW_016107428.1:3395905-3401227 GCF_001604975.1 Cebus imitator
TCAAAAGCTAGGAGTATCAACCTGCTGCACAGTCATAAATTTACATATAAGTTTTGACTTTCCAAAAACATATTTATTATTAGCCTAGTATTGATCATGAGCCTTATAGATAATGTGAACTGTCTATTAACACATATGTTTAATGTTATATGTATTATATACTGTCTTCTTTCAATAATATAGGCTAGAGAATCAAAAGCGTTATTAGGAAAATCATAAGGAAGAGAAAATATATTGACTATTCATTAAGTGGAAGTGGATCACGATAAACTTCTTCATCCTGATTGGGATGACCAGGTTGATGCAAGGTTTCCTCATGCTACTCACCAAGACATGCATTTAAAATGTATGGATTGGTAAATTCTGGAATTTTCTATTGAATATTTTTGACCATGTTTGACTTCAGATAATTGAAACCATGGAAAACAAAACCACAGATGAGAAGGGACTTCATATACAGCATAGATTCAGGAGCTCAATCTCTGAATAATAGTAATTTCAGACTAGAAGCATAAACCACGAAGAGAAAAATAATAAATATTTTTAAGTATAGGGTTGAAATTCTTGATATATTGTGATTTGAGGAAATCCTAAAATCTTCCAGAGAAACGGTTAACATCAACAGCACCAGAATCATAATTGAAGCAACTTGTCATGAGCAACACTGAATGCTCGAGGCCAAAAGCAGTGCCTTCAAAGTTTTATGTGAAAAGTTCTTATGAATATGTTATTATTATCTTATCAATCAAGAGTGAAGGTAAATAAATACACTTTTAGACATTCACACCATTAGAACATTTATCTATGCCCCCACTCTACCTCATGAAAATTGTACAAGGCTTTTTGACAAAGCATAGAAAAAAAAATCCAAGAAGTAGAAAACATGGTGTCATAGGGACAATAGAAGCCTGGATTGACCCCAAAGGAACAGAAAAAGCTAAGAGATAACTAAAGCTAAGCAAGTTAACTTTGATATGAGCCATACAAATATATATGTATATATAATATGAATATACTTATATATATATGAGTATATATACAACATCCATCACCTTAAAGAATCTATCTAGTATATTTATCTAAATATATATATTTATATTGCATAAATGCATATTTAGATAAATATATGTTTATATTTATATATTAGATAAATATATATTTATATTTATATATTAGATAAATATATATTTATATTTATATATTAGATAAATATATATTTAGACATAGATATATATGAGCTATGCATATTTATATAAGTATATATACTTTTATATATAAGTATATATTTAGATAGATTATTTAAGATGATAAATATGTATACATATTATGTATATATATTAAGATAGATAGATTCTTTAAGGTGATGAAGCAAGAGCTTGAGTTTATTATTGCAAATTATAAAAGTAATCCCCAAAAATATTTAAAAATTAATTGTTAATAGTTGTTACTTCTGTAGCATCATACAGAGATAAAGGAAATACATTTAACTTTTTCTTTAATATTCTACAGGATTTTTTAAATCTATGAATATCATGAATGATAATATCAGTAATAAAGATTCAAAAGAATTAAATAATTTATATTTTCTGTTTATTACATTTACTCAATACATATTTACTGAGTGCCTAGATGCTGCTAGGGAGTGAACGTATATATTTCTTTGCACTCAAAATGCTAGCATGGTAGTTGAGAATGCAAACTGTAAACTTAAAATGCTTGCGTTTTTATTTATATTCTAATAGCTACTCCTTGTGTAATGTTTGGTGTTTTTATTTCTATTCTAATAACTATTCATTGTGTGGCATTAGAGTTGAATAATCGCTTTGTTTCTCAGTTTCTTATTCTGGAAAAGAGTAACAGTGGCACCTACTTTCTTAGCTTGTTGTGGCTATCACATTTGTTCATATTTAAAAAGCATTTAGAAGCGTACTTGTCACATGACTGCTGTTACAAAAATGCAAACTATTATTTCTATCATTACTTTCTAATGGGAACAATGTACAATTCTAAAATTCTCTACATCAAAGTGAGATAAGCCTATTACTTTGATATATGGTTTGTCATAGAACACATATCAGTGTAATGAAACGTATGCATTTACTTTTAAAGCATTGTTTCTAAGGGAGAAAAAATAGCTGCTCTTTTAAAAACTAAACACTGAGGTGATGAAGAATGCTGTAGAAATACACTCAGAAACATAGACTCCAGGCACCAAACATATTCTATGCAGTCATTTACATGACCCATTTGGATCTGGCATCTGCATTCCAGATTTATGATTTAGAGCCATAGGAGCTTTTAAAAAAGCTCTAAACCTTCACTTTTTTTTTGTCCACCAAAGCCAACTTATTTTAGGGTGCTATCTTGTGCACTACAGCTATACAGTTGACCCTCCATATCCATGGGTTCTGTATCTATGGAGTCAACCAATTGTGGATGAAAATATCTGGGAAAAAAATGTCTGCAATGTACAGATATTTTTCTTGTCATCATTTTCTAAGAAATATGGCATAACAACTATTTACATAGAATATACACTGAATTTATAATTCAATTTACAAATTACATAGTTTACAATAGAAATTTACAATTGTACATTCTATTTCCATTGTAAATTCTATGTTAAGAAGTAAGTAATCTAGGTGTTATAAGTAATCTAGAGATGATTTAAAGTATACAGGAGGATGTGCATAGACTACATTTCTTTTTTATAAGAGAAACTTGAGTGTCCTTGATTTTTGATATCTACGAGGAGTCCTGGAACCAATCTCCCACAAATACAAAAGGATGACTGTATATCTTCTTTTATTTATTTTTTCCTGAGTAAATTAAATGTTTTCTTTTTTTGGGAGCCAGGCCCTGCCAAAAAAATATAATAAATGTTTTCTTTTTAATTACATAATTATATTTTATGATTGACTTTTGTTGTCTCCTAAACATTATGAATTATAGTGAGTCTTTTATCATTTGTATTTAAGAACTCAATAGATAGGGTCTTTTCTGTGATGATGTTTGTATTAACTTGGGGCCAGGGAACTGAAGCATTTTTTCATGTCAGCACTTTCAAGTTGGCTTGAACCAGATGACTTTGTTGTTGTTTTTGAGACAGGATCAGTTGCTCAGCCTCTAGAGTAGGTGAGACTACAGGCATGCACCACCACAGCCAACTAATTTTTTTTTTTGAGTCAGGGTTTCACCATGTTGCCCAGGCTGGCCTCCAATTCCTGAACTCAAGTGACTCAACTGCCTTGGCTTCCGAAATTGTTGGGATTACAGGTATGAGTCACCACACCAGGCCATGGTTGAATTTTAAAACATCAAATGCCAAATACATAGCAAAGCAAATGTTGAGCTGAATTCTGAGACTCCATGTAGGACAAAATATGCCCATGTTATCCAGGTACTTCCTTACTTTGTTCTTCAATAACCCAATTTCAATCTCCTCCTAACCTGATCTTCACACTAATGCTAGATTAATATTGATTACACATCACTTTCATTGCATCACTTTCATGCAGAAGGACAAATAGTTTTATCTCAAGAGAAAGCTCAGTGAGTGTACTCTGTTCCTTAATTTGATTATAACTAATGTATGCAACTTTATCCCATTATTGATTAGCAACACTCTACACTATGTAATGCGGAAGTCCAGTTGCCTTCCTGTCTCCAGCATTATGTTCATATTTTATTTCTGAGCCTTTGCTTTTCCTCATATTCTTTGCTGAAATGTTCTCCATTATGCCTGTCATGTAACCAACTAATGTACATTGCTTCAATGCTTAGATCCTCAATATTCCAGGAAAACTTATTTAACTCTTCTTTATTACATAACATCCTCTACTTGATTTATGTCTAACATCTTATTTCCCAGCAGAAGTTTACAATCATTGAAACTAAATACTTTGCTGTCGTGTATTTCTTGATAACCTTTATCAAGCATGGTAAACATATAGCATATACTTGTTAACTATCAATTAATATTTGAGAATGTAGTAAGTTATATAAGTAAGTTATTAGGATGCCACACTGCAGAGAAAATATTCTTACTGTTTACTCTTTGGAAAATAAGAAGCCAGTGCACTATATGGTTTTAGTATGGCAAGAGCAGAAGAGAAAGTTGTGAATATAGGAAATATACTTTAATATAAGTTGTAGTAATAAGTATTATCTCAGTTGCCTTTGGAAATGTACAGTAAAATCTGACTGGAGGTGAGGTCTTCTTGGAAGGCAAAGAGGGTTACTTTTGACACTATCCATGGGAACCAGGACAAAAGAATAAATTCAGAGTGGTTGAAGTTCACAAAAATAGAAATAGATAACTGAAGATAAATTAGTTAATACATCATAAGTCATATCACTGTCACATGGATGAATATCACTAAGGTTTGTATGGTTAGTGAATTTCCTTCTCCTGTCTCTTTACTTGAGAACTCCAATCACAGGCAGAATTTACATATTAAGAGACATGTTCAAAACCTATACGAGTAGCATAGCATAATTTATTCATATAGTTGCACCTTTATGGGAAGCAAAAGTTATGTAAGTGAGCATGGAATTAGAACCAGGGTAGCTAGATGAATCAATCATTTAACAGAATCAAATGTTTACAGTTGTTGATTTGAACTGCTAGATTTAACTCCATATTAGGGACTGCCTTTATATGAAAATTTTCAAATAAGCAGTTGAATGGATAAGATTCTCTATCCCATGGCAGCGTTTAGATATAGACTGATTTCACTTGCCTTTTTACTAGCTCGAACTTTTTTCATGTTTCTGTGACCAAGCAACACCTTTTTTGACAAACAGCATGTTATTTAATGTTTTACTGTAATGACCAACACCTCACCATAATATTGACCTGTAAGAATAATAATGAGCAACTTTTTCTTCTCACTTTAATGAGAATGCCTCCCAAATTTACTATTCATATAATACTTGCTTTTAAAATACATACCAGTAATATTGCTTTTTTTATATATTCAAACTGTATTTGAACTGAAAGTGTAAGTCTCTGGTAACATTGCTTAGTACACTTTTTAAATGTAGATTTTATAGTTTAAACCAAATGGCTCTCCACTAATTTTTATTTGAACAAAGTGCAGAATCACTGTAGAAAAAGATAAAAGGTAGGATTGCTAATATAAGAAAAAACTAAATACCATCAAATACATGGGTACTGTACTAAAATCAGGTGCATTAAATGAGAATATATGTCTAAGGCTTGATGATATTCCTCATCTTTTTTTCCTTTTGGCTTTGCAGATGTTGTCAGCTAGAGTTACACTCTTCAGGGTGGAAAGGAAAGTGGAAGTGGAAGAGACC
>NW_016107428.1:3401237-3514154 GCF_001604975.1 Cebus imitator
TTTTTTTTTTTTTTTTTTTTTTTTTTTTTTTTTTGAGACGGAGTCTCACTCAGTCACCCAGGCTGTAGTGTAGTAGCACAATCTCATCTCACTGTGACATCCGCCTTCTGGGTTGAAACAATTCTCTTCCCTCAGTCTTCTGAGTAGCTGAAATACAGTCAGGGAACCACCACACCTAGCTAATTTTTGGATTTTTAGTAGAGACGGGGTTTCACCATATTGACCAGGCTGGTCTCAAACTGCTGACCTCAGGTGATCTGCCCACCTCAGCCTCCCAAAAATTCTGGGATTACAGGTGTGAGCCACCGTGCACAAGCCTCACTAGAAATTTGAAGAGCCTAATGAGAAATACTTAAAAATAATGAGATGTGCGTGTCCGCAGTGACAAAGCTCAGCCAGGTGGCCCCAATGGTAAACCCCATAGTTAAAAAGGTTTAATGGTGGACATAGAAAATAACCTATAAATAATTATGTTGGCATTTTGACATCTTTTTTTCTTTACAGGAATAAAACATAGTTAATATTTAATTATCTAAGATCTTGTCATTTATAAAAATGTCACCCCAAAGCTTTGATATACATTTTGCTGATTTATAAACTGTATACATTACATGACATGGATAACAGAATTCCAGAATTTAACAGTTACTTCTTAATTCGTTTTACAAAATTAGTAGTTTAGATATTTCTGGAAACCTGTTCTACCAAGAAACATGTATGTAATAGAACATTTAGTAAATGTTAAAGAACGGATTTTTCTCAATTATTTTCTACCTCAATTCTTAATATATTTTTGGAAAATATAGTTTCTTTAATTAACTGTATCATCTATTATATACATATATATACACACGCACATTTCCCTTTATATTTTTATATTTCATGCTTCAAAAGATTGAGTGAAAAATATTTAAAATGTCACTTTAATCTTCATAGAAAATATGTGTTGTTCAAAAAAATAGCCAATTTTCCCATTATAAAATAATAAAATTTTATCAAAAATAAAATAATAAAATAGTTTTAAAAATGCAATGATTTATCAGTGACGGTAACATCTTAAAGACCCTCTCCCCATAAAATTCCAATTTTTTCTGTATTAAATGTAATTAAATATAATATCCTATAGGGTCATAATTTTTATCATGCCATGTGAGTGTGATTAGTTTTCACAATCGTATTTTTCCTTTATGAGGTTTTGACCTATGTATGTTAGGCTTATTCAGTTTACTTAAAGTAAATTATTCTTGGATGTCCAGTTTGTAATTTGGAATGTACACAAAGTGAGTATTAATATAGCTAGATTTATACAGAAGAAACAAAACATCATATTTTTTTATAATCGTGTCTAGTTTTTTCAGTAAATGTCCACATGTTCACCAAAAAGTTTAGGAAAATGATTTAAAGTGAGAATGTATATTTCTAAGGATTTAGATCTAGATAACCTCTGCCAGTTCCTTACAGCTGCAGTTTCCCAACACATCCACTCCTCAGGAGGAGAGGGATTTATTCTCTTCTTAAACAGTTATGGGAAAGCCACATCTGAACCATGAATATTTTTCTACTTAGTATTTCATATATTCCTTTTTAAAATGCCTGATCAAATGAAAGTTGAATAAGACTAGATTATTCTCTCTCCAAAGAACATTAGGGAATGATACATGTTCTTCATTCAAATTTTAACTCTCTTTAATTCTGAGGTCTCTGAGAGCAATTAATCTTGTATTTCATACTCATAAAAATATTGCTATGTCCTATATAAATTTCAGTCTACTTGACTCCTTCTCTTCCCCCATGAGAAAAGAATGTCTCATTCAAATCTTTAATAATTGTTAATATATAAATATCTCGAATTTTCTGCTAATGTAGGAACAACACGTCTGGAGCAAACATATATGCTAACAGACATTGAGAAGGGGTAATGCACAGAATGGGGAATGCACAGCTTTTTAAAACCTCTTCTACGTGAATTCATTTTTTACTCCAAAAAATCTACTCCTCATTGTATTGAAAACTATAGCAGCGCAAATTTGTCATCACTTGTTAAAAGGAAGTGTTTGAAATATGTAAAATTTCTAGTAGAAAAAATACAAAATTGAAAAAGCTTTTGTTAAAAATGTTAGCTAAGTGTGTTTCTATATCATATGATGCTATATCTTAGTATTTTATATTATATTTTCCCATTGTGTCCAACATTGAACACTAAACTATAATTATTCTCATTTTATAAATGAGGATACTAAAGCCCATAGATCCTCAATGAATTGCAAAAATGTCACCCAATTATAACATATTCAATATAGTACTGAAAAGTTCAATTTTCCATTCCAGAATTCAGTCACAACTTCCATTACTTGCAAAATATATTTGCTTCTCTCTCTCATTGTGACAATCCTCAACTTGTTAGTCAGAGAACTTATTGTCTATATTTAAAGAGAGAGACAGAAAAGCAAACACAAGTATGCAGATGTTATAACTAGCAATTGATATAAACTCAGTAATCTTTAATTTTAGAAAAAAGGACTGCAAGTGTAATAACTGTTTTTTAATGGTAATAATTAAATTTTAATATAGATAAAAACATAGAAAAACATATTTTTAAAATAAAAAAATACAACTTTTTCACCTGTCTTTAGTTTTTGCAGTTCATTCTGTTTCCCACATCCACTTTCTAAAATAAATGCATTGTGCTATTTGAAGATTAGAAGCCCTGTCCCTGTCCTCTAAAAGCTCAGAATTCTTGATGGGAGGGAAGGGAAATAGCCCAACTACGTACACAAGTATGCTCTTTCTACCATCTAATTATCTTGAACCTTCATGCATTTTCTTTACTCATGTCTCATTATTAATGCTTTCCTCTAAAACAAACACAGTATATTAATATTGTTTACATTTTGTTTATTAATACAGAAAAACTATTACATTTATTATTCTAGGTTATTCCAAATGAAATCATTTTAATGAATGGTCTCAAACATTTCTAGTCCTTAACTTATACACCTTAGTGGTTACTAGTAAGCAGGTTGAAGGTGGGATCTTGGTGCTTGGGTAATCTACAGATAACATTGTCTTTCTCCACAGCACCTCAGCACCAAGTGAAACTCAAAATATCTTTCATTGATGGCATATTTTGAATGCTAGCCATTATGTAAGTAAAACAATGTCATTTTGATTGGTGCAATGTAAAGTTGGAATATATTTCCAGGCAAGTAAATTCATTATATTATCAAAGGCCAACAAATAAGTATGCTTAGAAGGCTTAATTGAAGTCATCCAACATATGAAAATGAAAACACAATTAAGATACAGAAATGCAGAAAAACTCATAATGAAAAATTGTGGTGGTGAATCTTATAAAACAGAGGGATTTTCCAGGGCCTAATGCTAAATACTGTTAGTTAACATAATCAAAATTGTTAACAAACTAATTTTTGTGGTAGCATATTTTCTAACACTATCTTTCTAACTATCTATCATCTGTCTGTCATCTATCTATCTATCTATCATTTATCTACTCACCATCTCTCTCAAACTGAAAACAATGGAGGGAATATATCTATGCATTTTATCCAGAGGAACTCCATGTCACAAATTTATTTTTCCTGCTCATGATCTTATGTTTCTAAAAAGTATCAAAATTTTGCATAACTAGATAATAGTAAATGGCAGAAATTGGTGTTCTGCAGGCAAAATCACTGGCAAAGCACCTGTAGTAGAACAATGTTGGGTTTTAGCTCCTTACAAGGGGTTATCCCTGCCATGGGCACACATAAAATGACTTGGTAAGAATATTCTAGGGATAGGGCTTGTGTATTCTGATTCTGGGCAGAATTCAAAGAAGCAGGGTTTTGTGTTGCATTGGATGGCATTAAGTGACAAGGGTAGTTCTATGATTTTCTTCACTCTTGTCTAGAAAGTGGTGTTAATTGAGCAAAGGTAAAATGGCAGTTGTTATTGAAGAAGCAGTCACTCATTTTAGGCAAGACAAGATTGTTCAGACATGTCTGTGGTTTGGATAATGAATCGTTTGTCTGTGTAGTCTTTTTTTGTCTTGTTCCATCATGGTCAGAGAATAACCTTGTCCGGTGGGGTTTTGTGAAATTGTTTCTATTCATCAGGATAAGATCTTTGTCTTGTTGGGAGGACAGCTTTCAGCACAAATTGGAGCCCTAGCTATTCAGCAGCTTGTGGCCATCAGAGTCTTCTTTTCTCTTTCTCACAGACTTTCTCAATTTTTATTCAAATTTCACTCTGTCATTGTCTTGTTCAAAACTTCATACAATAAATAGCATTAAATTGCTGATATAAAATGTACACACTGGTGAGTCACTAATCTTTTTCAGAGACAGTGCTCTTCTGAGAGGATTGTGACAAGCATCTGAAAAGAAAAGTAAGATGGAAATGTAACAATAACTATGTCTTGTTTTAAAACATTAAATCTGTAGCAATTTGTTGTGGCAGCAAAAGATAATTAATGCCATGGGCTTTGTAGAGTATAATAGAATTGCTTCACACTTTCCTGTGATATGAGTGGTTATTTGTTTTCTGTCAGGAGGAATATGGCTATGGAAAATGTGTTGGTCACTTCTTTTAAAATAGTTTGTACATTTTTTGAGAACAAAAGCCATATTATCCATATAACTTGATACAAGACATTAAACTTGGAAGAAACTCAGTTTATACTAACCAAGTGAATGAAAACAGAGAGGAGTATGATTATTGGATATAGCCTTTATCTACTGTCTTTAAGACAACGAAAAGTGAAAAGATGTTTTGGGACTTCATTTTGGGGAGCAGGAAAATTTGTTTGATGCATACCTACTCTGATTTATTGACTGGATCAATGCAGTGAACCAGAAAAAGTTCATGTCTAAATTTTTGTGACACTTATGTATGTATCATGAGTTATGTTTAGAAATGCAATGTTGAAAATGTGTTTTCCTACTAATTTTAGTGTAATTTACTGAAAGTGCAAACACTAAGTATGTATATGTAGATATATACAGTGAAAAAGTTTAAATATTTCTAAAATTCATAATGAATAAGGTAGTTAATGTTTAAGAAGAAATATTCAGTTTTATTGATAGAAAGTATTTTAAAGTGAGAAGAAAATCAAAGTGTACTGAGAATAAAGAGAGACTATGGTCAACGTTTTTTGATTAACATTTCAAAGAAAATTAAAGTCAAACATAACAGAATATGCAGTAGACAGATTTCTTGTTGCAAAATTCCAGATAGTCTCACAATTTAAAAAATGTATAGTGGTTTTGATACCCTTCTCTCTTTCTTTTGTATTCATTTCAAATGTGGAGAGAGCTACTTATCGTTCAAGAATTATGGGTAGAAACTATTGTTTTATTCTAACAATAGGTATTGGCTAAAAAAATACAGATTTAGTTGAAGAAATTACATTTTGAAATTTTATCTTTATATTAGTACTACTGAAATAAGTTTTTGAAAAACAATATTATTCCATAAGATATATGCTGGTTTTACTGTTCTTTCTAACTCAAGGAATTAGACTAATCACTATCTAGGTTAATTTACATTGTGAACCTTCAAGTCAGCATAATTATTCCATTCTTCGAAATTATGTAAGCACAATTCTGATGTCTCTAAATGTCATGAAGAACAGGAAATGCAGGTGTCACCTTGATACTTCTATTTTCTTAGAGATACTTCCTCTAACACATAGCAATATTGTATAAGATGAAGGAATGACTTTGCTTTGCTCATTTCTCAAGGATAAATTGAAGACAATGCTAAAAAATGCGTTGGCATTTGAAGTATCTGTCAATTACTGTAAAATTATCATGTAATTTATAGTATTTTCAATAATGATCAAATAAGATAAAGGAGAATAATGATTAGTTAGGAATAAAAATTTCAGTGTGGCCAGATGATTTTCTTTATTACAAAAATACATACGTATTATTTATTTTCATAGTACTTGGGTTGACACTAGCCAAGTGTATTCTAGAAAAATTATGCTTTCCTGATTATATGGAAAATAAAAATATTTAATGAGAGTGACCTACTTAATACACTCTAGAACATGGGCTTAAAGTTATTTTTAGGTGGAGATACTATGAAAAGTATTAGACCTCTAGTTAACTGGATCAGTGGACAGTTACTTCCTGGTACTTTCTGGCTCATTTTGTAAGTAGTTTTCACTATAGCATCTAAAAGTGTTTACTTACTTTTCTGTTCTGTGTCAAAACCCAGTCTTTCCTCCCCATGAAATCTTAACAAGAGAAGGAACTTTTCCAAGACAGAGTTGGGCATCACTAACTGTGACAGCCTGGTAAATATCTTGTAAGTTTCATTTTGTTAGTTAGAATCCCAAAGTCATCAGCTAGCTAAATGTAGAACGAGAAATATATGTTTGTTAGGTTTTTAGCCAAGTATGTCTTTCCTAGAAAGCACTTAATCAGTGAAAGTGGCCACAGTTACTATTACTGTGTCAGAATCAATTTTTTGGTTCACCATCATGATAATTTGAAGTTTTTGCGTAGGTTCTTCTAAGGTGGTATTATTCTGAATTTCAACTCATAATAAAAATTTTTGATAAACCATTGATGTCACTTGTCTGCCATGCTTTGACAGTTTATTGAGTGTCTTCCACGTGCTAGATTGATTTAGATGAATTAATAAAACATCCTTGTAAAATTGAAAAAGATAGGTCTATTTGACAATGTATTGTGTGATCAATAGTCTAAGATAAATTTGTAGAATTATGGCATGGCAATCAGTAACTAACAACAGCCTCTCTGATACCCCCAGCCTTCCTTCCTGTAACTCTTTTGTTTCTCTGGTGCCTGCTAACCTTTGACCCTTTATCTCTTTTGGTTCATTATTCATAGTACCAAACATAAAAGTCTACGAGGGTGTACCACCAAATCCTAGTTATTAAATCCATCATAAAATAAGTATGTTTCCATTTATCCTATTAATTCTGAGGGTATTTATACCTTATACATAATTTTAATTTTAGAAAAGCAGTTTAGGCCGGGTGCGGTGACTTACACCTGTAATCCCAGCACTTTGGAAGGCCAAGGCAGGAGGAAATCTTGAGCCCAGAGGTTAAGACAAACCTGGGCAACATAGTAAGATCCTATCCTTAAAAAAAAAAAAAAAAAAAACATAAAAAATTAGCTAGGTGTGAGGCTGTGGTGGAACACACCTGAAGTTCCAGCTTCTCTAGGGACCAGGGCAGAAGATTATTTGAGCCTAAGAGTTTGGAGGCTGCAGTGAGCCATGATTGCACCACTGCACTCTAGCCTGGCAAGAGAGGGAGATGCTGTGTCAAAAACAAAAACCAAAACTAAGCTTTGTTGTTAACAGACTTACTGAAATCCACATGTCATGTGATAAACTCAAAGTATGCAAATCAACGAATTTTAGCATATTCACAGAGTTATGCTTCCTTAACCATAATAAACTGTAAAACAATTTTATTATCCTGAAAAGAAACCAAGCACTACTTAGACATTATCCCTCAATTTTCCTATTCCTCTCAGCTCTAGGCAACCACTAATCTTTGTGTCTCTATAGATTTGCCTATATTAGACATAAAATAATTCAATATAGGGTCCTCTGTGCCTGGCTTCTTTCACTTAGCATAATTTTTCAAAGTTCCTCCATGTTTTAGTATGTATAAATAGTTAAATTCTTGTTATTGTTGAATAATATCACATTGTTTGGATATACTATGTTTTGTATATTTATTCATCAGTTGCTGGATTTAAGGATATTTTCATTTTTAGTCTCTTATGAATAATGCTTCTATAAACATTTGAGTACATGTACTTTTTTGGATTATACATTTTCCTACTCTTAGGTATATACTCAGGAATGGAATTGATGATAATTATGTTTACCTGTTGAAGAAACTTCCTGATGATCTTTCAAAGCAGCTGCATTTATATCACAACCAGGAGTAAATGAAAGTTACAGTTTTTATACATTCTTACCAAAGTTTATTATCTCTCTTTTTGATTATAGCCATCCTAACAAGTGTGAAGTACTATTTTTTTGTTGTTGTTTTCACTTTGTTTTTCTTATGGCCAATGATGCTGCACATACTTTCTTGTGCTTCATAGTATATTTTCTTGAAATGTCTATTCATGTATTCTGTCCACTTTTTAATTTAGTTATTTGAGTTTTTGAGTGGTAATCATTTTTCATATATCATAAATGCAAGATACCAGATACGTGTTTTGCAAAAATGTTCTACAGTTGTCTTTGTTGTCTTTTCACTTTCTTGCTGGTGCCTTTTTCAGCATAAAAATTAATTTTGATAATGTTACTCTTTTTTTTCCTTGGTCACACCGTTGTACTTTTGTGTAGTTGCTTAGTTTTTAATATAAAAGTAATAGGTGATAAGTGTGGAATATTAAGAAATAACACATAATTTTAAAGAGAAAGAAAAACAGTTTTGTTAACTGTACCATTCAAAAGCTACCACTGTCAATATTTTAATATTCTCTTCCCTTTGTTTTCCCTTTCACTTATATATATTAAATTTTATATTTTTGAATGTATTTACTATGACTATTTTTAAAATTAATATTATATAAGATATTATCTAGTCCTAAATTATCTTTTAAACAATGTATTTATAATGTGCTGCTGCATCCATTGATCATACCTTAGCCTAATTATTACTCTAATGTAATATTTGACCTTTTGATGATTTCCATCTCAAAATTATTTTTATGCTTAAAATTATTTCATCAATCAAAATTCCTCAAAGTGGAATAATATAATAGAGCTATGAACATAGTTAATGCTCTTGATGCAAATTGTCAAGCTGCTTTCCTCCAAGGATACACCAATTTACCCTACACTGGTGGTAATTGTCAGTGCCTTCTCTTTATATTTACCTTTTCTAAGCCTTAGCAGATGAAAGGGTTTTGCACTTAACATGTGAGAGTAAATTTTTCAACTTTTATTTTATATCATATATTATTACTAAAATAAATCTATTATTTCATAAAAGTAAATATGCTTTCAGAATTTGAACTTGGGCTACTTTAAAGCCTATGTATCTTTCTTCTATACTTAATACGAGACTCTATCTGTCAACTTCTTGAAGAGAGTTTTTTCTTTGCTAGGTTTTGCTTTTTCTAACAGTGTATGATAGAAAAAAGGTAGTATTTTCTGATGAAAAGAAAAAGCTATTTTTTTATCTTCTATACTAGTTCTAATGCCCTCATTAGCACTTTGTAAAAAACAGTAATGACTTAGTAAATTAAATGGAGAAAAATACAGTGGAATATATTATGATAGCGCGCTACAAAAGAAGTGGAATGAATGATCTGAATGATCTGAAATGTGAGTTCTACATGAGGAGATAAAATGACAAGAATGAAAGGCAGGTTGCCCTAGATAATATGCTGTCAAAAATCACTCCCAGATTGCTTCATTTCATACCTTTATAATGTACTGACAAGAATGGTGTATTACTTATTATTTCAATAACCAGAAAAATAATGAACAGATCTTTTGACCCTGGACCCAGAAACAATCATGATTATCTGTGCTACTTACCTTAAAAGAATCAGACATATTTAATTGTTTATTACCTTAAATATAATATTTGATAATCTATACATACAAATAATTGATGATCATTCAACCTTAGAATGCTTCAAATTGGCTGAGTTATCCGTAAATGAACACTCAAGTATATTGCTACTTTTCTATTATCCACCTGTGTTAAACCTACTTATATATGAATTGCCAAAAGATGAACAGATTGATTTTATCTGTTATGAACAATGCATGGAAAAAATCAGTTATTTGGGACATGTAAATATATTTTATTGAATAGAATATTAGAAAATAAGATGTGTAAATATCTTACAGTATAGATGTTTCTGTCAAATAAAACTAGAATCGTATTTTATACTTAACTGTTATTTGTTCTGTCTTGTTTTGGGCAAACAATTTGCCATATTTGTAAAACATAATAGAAATTTTTTTCGGGTTCCCAAGGAATTAATAGAAATGTTTTCAAAAATTTGAAAAAAAAATTGAAATATATAAATACATACATACATATGAACTTTCAATAGCTATATTATATAACTTGATTAAGTCTTGAAATAATAATACTTTTATTGTACATTTTCAGTTCACAGTTATCTTCAGTCCCATAGAGTTTGTTTCTCTTATTGTTTATATTTCATCCAGTTCCTCACTATTGCCAAAACCATGAAGTTTAAATATTGTATGTCCAGATTCTGAGGTTACTGCAGAATTTTACACTATGTTTAGTCCACTTTAGCACATTACACCTTTACTTTTTTCAGTTCTAATAGAGGCAAGAATCGTGGTAAATTTCCCATTGTGGATACATTTTAATTGCTATTGGTGGAGAGGGGTGACAGTGAGGGTAATAAAGTCATCCATACATCTAAGCTCAGACAATAATGTCATATATTCTCTAAATGACTAAAATGAAGCAAAAATATTATCCATTAGGAAATTTAAGCTTAAGCATCAAACCATCAAAAGTCTTTCATATTCTCTTCTATTTTGTTTAGTAACATGTAAATGGAAATTTGATAATTTCCCAAATCTTAGTTACCAGTCTGGGACACAATTTAATCAATAGAATGTGAATGGAAAAAGTGGTCTTGAGCTAAAAGCCCGTGCTGTTACCTCTAGTTGGTTACAAGCCGGCCCTGGTGGCTCACACTTTTAATCCCAGCATTTTGGGAGGCCGAGGCAGGTGGATCACCTGAGGTCAGGAGTTCAAGAATAGCCTGGCCAACATGGTGAAACCCCATCTCTACAAAAGTATAAAATGTAGCTGGGCTTGACAGTAAGTGCCTAGATGCAATACATGGCCAACATGGAGGTTTTCTACCAATTCTATGGTCGGTGTGCAATGTTTAAAGCCATGTAAGGCAATGGTGTGACAGGCTGGCCAGAAGGGTAGCCCCTAGCTCAAATATATTCTCCCTGTGCTCCTGCAGAATGCTATTTGTGATCAGAGATTAACAGAGTGTTACAGAACACTGACTTGGGGGGATCTGGCAAGATGACTGAAAAGGAACAGTTCTGGTCTGCAGCTCCCAGCAAGACAAATGCAAAAGGTGTGTGATTTCTGCATTTCCAAATGAGGTACCCAGTTCATTTCATTGGGACTGGTTAGGCAGTGGGTGCAGCACATGGAAGGTGAGCAGAAGCAGAGTGGGGTGGTGCCTAACCTGGCACCTTCCTCCTCCAGCCAAGGGAAGGTGTGTAGGACTGTGCTATCTTGCCCAGATGCTACACTTTTCCCATGGTGTTTGCAATCCAGAGATCAAGAGATTTCCTTGTGTGCCTACACCACCAGCGTCCTGGGTTTCAAGCACAAAACTGGGCCGCTGTTTGGGCAGACATTGAGCTAGCTGCAGATGTTTTTTTTTTTTTTTTTTTCATATCCCAGTGGTGCCTGGAACCCCAGTGAGACAGAACCATTCACTCCTCTGGAAAGGGGGCTGAGTCCAGGGAGCCAAGTGGTCTCACTCACTAGTTCTGACTCCCACAGAGCCCAACAAGCTAAGAACCACTGGCTTGAAATACTCACTGCCAGCATAGCAGTCTGAAGTCAACCTGGAATGATCAAGCTTAGTGGCAGGATGGATGTCTGCTATTAGTGAGGCTTGAGTAGGCAGTTTTCCCATGATAGTGCTAAGGAGCCAGGAGATTTGGACTGGGTGGAATTCACTACAATGTGGCAAAGTGACTGTGGCCAGACTGCCTCTCTAGATGCCACCACACTGGGCAGAGCATCTCTGAGAGAAAAGCACCAGCCCCATTCAGGGGCTTATAGATAAAACTCCCATCTTCCTTGAGAAAGAACACCTGGGGGAAGGAGCGCCTATGGGTGAAGCTTCAGCAAACTTAAAAGTTCCTGGCTGCCAGCTTTGAAGAGAGCAGCTGATCCTGACAAGGAGGATTCTCCCAGCACAGTGCTCAAGCTCTGCTAAAGAACAGACTGCCTTCTCAAGTGTGTGATGACTGGGAGAGACTTTCTAACAGGGATCAACGGACATCTCATACAGAAGAGCTCCAGCTGACATCAGGCCAGTGTCCCTCTGGGATGAAGCTTCCAGAGGAAGGAAGAGGCAGCAATCTTTGCTCTTCTGCAGCCTCCACTGGTGATACCCAGGCAAACAGGGTCTGTAGTGGACCCCCAGCAAACTGTAGGTTGCTACCTGAAGAAGAGGGGCCTGACTATTACAAGTAAAACCAACAAACAGAAAGCAACAATAGCAATATCACCAAAAAGGATGCCCGCACAAAAACTCCATCCAAAGTTAATCAGCCTCAATAAATCCAAGAAGATGAGGAAAAACCAGTGCAAAAATGCTGAAAATTCCAAAAACCAGAATGTCTCTTCTCCTTTAAATGATTGCCATTCCTCTCTAGTGAGGGCACAAAACTGGATGAAGAATGTGATTGAAGAATTGACAAAAGTAGGCTTCAGAAGGTAGGCAATAACAGGCTCCTCTGAGCTAAAGCAGCATATTCTAACCCAAATCAAGGAAGCTAAGAAGCTTGATAAAACGTTACAGGAAGTGCTAACTAGAATAGCCAGTTTAGAAAGGAACATAAATAACCCAATGGAGCTGAAAAACACAGCATGGGAACTTCATGAAGTATGTACAAGTATCAATAGCCAAATCGATCCAGCAGAAGAAAGGATATCAGAGATTGAAGATCAACTTACTGAATTAAGGTGTAAAGACAAGATTAGAGAAAAAAGAATGCAAAGAACAAACATAGACTCCAAGAAATGTGGGACTATGTGAAAAGACCAAACCTACAATTAATTGGTGTACCTGAAAATGATGGGGAAAATGGAACCAAGTTTGAAAATACACTTCAGAATATTATTCAGGAGAACTTTCCCAACCTAGCAGGACAGGCCAACATTCAAATTCAGAAAATATAGAGAACAACATTAAGATACTCCTTGAGAAAAGCAACCCCAAGACACATAATTGTCAGATACTCCAAGGTTTAAAAGCAGGAAAAGGCCGGGCACGGTGGCTCACGCCTGTAATCCCAGCACTTTGGGAGGCCGAGGTGGGTGGATCACAAGGTCAAGAGATCGAGACCATCCTGGTCAACATAGTGAAACCCCTTCTCTACTAAAAATACAAAAATTCAGCTGGGCATGGTGGCGTGTGCCTGTAATCCCAGCTACTCAGGAGGTTGAGGCAGGAGAATTGCCTGAACCCAGGAGGCGGAGGTTGCGGTGAGCCGAGATCGCGCCATTGCACTCCAGCCTGGGTAACAAAAGCGAAACTCTGTCTCAAAAAAAAAGGAAAAAATGTTAAGGGCAGCCAGAGAGAAAGGTCAGGTTACCTACAAAGGGAAGCCCATCAGACTAACAGCATACCTGTCTGCAGAAACCCTATAAGTCATAAGAGAGTGGAGACCAATATTCAACATTCATAAAGAAAATAATTTTCAACCCAGAATTTCATATCCAGCCAAACTAAATTTCGTAAGCAAAGGAGAAATAAAATCCTTTCCAGACAAGCAAACACTGAGGGATTTTGTCACCACCAGGCCTGCCTTACAAGAGTTCCTGAAGGAAGCACTAAATATGAAAATGAAAAACCAGTACCAGCCACTGCAAAAACATACCAAAATATAAAGACCAATGATACTATGAAGAAATTGCTTTAACTAACATGCAAACAACCAGCTAACAGTATCAAATTCATGCATAGCAATATTAACCTTAAATATAAATGGACTAAATACCCCAATTGAGAGACACAGACTGGCAAATTGGATAAAAAGTCAAGACCCATCTGTGTGCTGTATTCAGGAGACCCTTCTTATGTGCAAAGACACACATAGGCTAAAAATAAAGGAATAATGGAGAAATATTTACCAAGAAAATGGAAAGAAAAAAAAAAAAGCAGGGTTTGCAATCCTGCTCTCTGATAAAACAGACTTTAAACCAGCAAAGATCAAGAAAGACAAAGAAGGGCATTACATGTGCTAAAGGGATCAATGCAACAAGAAGAACTAAGTATCCTAAATATATATGCATCCAATACAGGAGCATTCAGATTCATAAATCAAGTTCTTAGAGACCTACAAAGAGAGTTAGACTCCCACACATAATAGGAGACTTTAACACTTCACTGTCATTATTAGATCAATGAGACGGAAAATTAACAAGGATATTCAGGACTTGAACTCAGCTCTGGACCAAGCAGACCTAATAGACATCTACAGAACTCTCCACCACAAATCAACAGAATATACACTCTTCTCAGCACTATATAGCACTTATTCTAAAATTGACCACATAATTGGAAGTAAAACAATCCTCAGCAAATGCAAAAGAATGGTGCAGCAAACTACCATGGCACATGTATACCTACGTAACAAACCTGCACATTCTGAACATGTATCCCAGAACGTAGCATAAAATAAAATTAAAAAAAAAAAAAGAACCTCAACTTGGAGGTCAGATTTCCTAAGCTTGAATTCTTGCTTTACCACTCACTAACTCTGTGACCTTGGGCAAGTTATTTAACTCTCCAGTGTTCCATTTTATTTTCTAAAATTAGTATTTTATAGGCACATTGATTAAGTTAGGTGGACATGTAAAATATACACAGAAGTTCCTGCCACATAATAAGCTGTCACACATGTTAGCCATTATTCATATATGATTTATTTGTAGATTGGCTGTTTTCATTACTATGGGAGTATCAGGTACAATATAAAGTTAAAGATAAAGTTATTAGTAAAACAAAATTTTCGAAGCAAGAGGCAAGAATCATGAAAAAAAATACTGGGTTAAATTAGAGCCTATTAAACTGAGAAGATTCTGACAAGTACATGGTATGCAGAGCTTTCTTGAGCAAGTTTTTCTAAGTAATAATGGTTTTAAACAAACTCTCCAATTATTGATGGTATCTATGCAACTTTTGCAAGAACAATGAAGTTAGATTTTTATGACTTCATTTTGAGGTTGGGTAGAGAATGGGGAGGTAGAAAATGTGATATGTGCTATTCGTGACATTTCACTAAAGAACAATTGTGGTTGATAGATGATGCTATGCCAAGGAACAAAAATTTAAGACAATTAAGGTAAGCACATAAGTGTTATCTTTTAAAGTGGAGGTTAAGACTGCCTTAGAAAAGAATAGCTTTAGGTATAGTAGGAATTTGGGAACCAATCAAAAGTCATCATTTATGGCATTAGAAAATAAATAGCATGATGAATAAATCAAATAATAAAATGCTAGAATATGGAAGAAAAAAATCTTTCTGTATCTTCTGGTTTTATTCTTTTAAACTTAATTATATATAAAAATTCAACACACTGTGGGGAAAAACAAAAGCTAAGTATTCATTTGAACTGAAGATTTAGGGTTGCTATTTTATGTAGTTAAATCAAAATAAATCAATAAACTATTATTTTTTATACTACCCCAACCCTCTTTGAATACCACTATTAATCTTGAATTAATTTTCTCTTACAATTGTTATAACAAGTAACAACATTATTGGTTTTTATATCCCAAATCCTATTTTAAAAAAATATAAAGGGCAATGAGAAATATATTCTCTACAAATCAATATTAAGGAAACAGATTAAAGCCATATTTCATTTATACAACCAAATAACAAGATTGACTATTCCCTATGAGAGTGCAAACAAATATTCTATAAAGAGTAACATAAAAATAGTAAATTTTGCTTCTTTGCATTCTGTGGCCTTAACTCCTTTTATTATATGTTTAATCACTAGTTTTTATTCCTAAAAATTGCATATGCATACTGTAAAGTCCAAATGCAATAGGACTATTATCCTACAATGCATTCTGGACAATAAATGCATTTTCCTAAGACTTCACTACTGTGTAATATTCATCCTTCTCTAACCTCTTAAATACACATTAGGTCCTATGTGCTCTAAACTTATCTCTTTTGTGACTTTATCTTGACTTATTTCACTTATTAGTTTTGCACCAGTAGACCTAAATTACAAGCTCCAGGTCTTTATCTCCAGTCCAGTGAGAGAGCTAGAGGTCATTTCACTAGAAGATCTTATTGTAACTTCATTTTGCATCTGTTCAAAATGAAGCTTATATTCTTCCTTGTATTTTAACATTCACACTTAGTTGAGACCACAGGCATGTTAAACACCTTACTATATACACAGTACATTGCATTTTTTAGTTGTTTCCTACTACTGTAAAAACATTTAAGGTACCTACTTTTGGAATATCAAGATTTTGTTCAGGTTCAGAATCTTTCTTTTGGGGAGTGGATCAGGGGTAGAGTTTATATCTTATGTTTGATTATTTACTACTTTCCATTCACTGATATTAATTTTTATCAGAAATGAGTCAATAGATAGTGTATTAGTCCGTTCTCATGCTACTAATAAAGACATGTCTGAGACTGGGTAATTTATAAACGGAAGAGGTTTAATGGATTATAGCTCCATATGGCTGGGGAGGCCTCACAGTCATGGTGGAAGGCAAAGGACGAATGAAGTAATGTGTGATGTGGCAGCAGGCAAGAGAATGTGCAGGGTAACTCCCATTTATAAAACCATCAGATCTCATGAGAAAACTATGGAGAAAACTACCCCCATGATTCAATTATTTCCACCTGGCCTTGCCCATGACATGCGGGGATTATTACAATTGAAGATGAGATTTGGGTGGGGACGCCACCAAATCATATCAGATGGGCAAGGTAGAATAAGAAATATTGGAGTATGATACTAGTAAGCAGTTCAGGCAGATAATGCATAGACTGGAATTGTTAATTATAAGGGTTAGAAGAAAGTATGGTTATTTGGAAGATAGAAAAAGAGATTCAAAGTACAGATAAAAATTCATGGGAAGAAGAAAATGTAAAGTAAGAAATATTAAGGAAAGTTCTAAATGTGTTCTAAAAAGTAGCACACATTAAAAATACAATACCTGAAATTTAAATCTAGGTTTTCTTGAGTTCTAAATCTTTATCCTATCTTAAAGCATTACCTCTCATCAAACACAGAAGTGTGTGTTCAATGAATTAGGTAACAAATCCCTCATAAATTAAGACAAATTTAAAATTAGACTTCTAAAGGAAGTTACATATAACATAAACCTTGTTTATGCTTAACGTCTTATTGCCGTATCAGCAAATACAGTGGGTTCTGTCTCTTCTCTTGTCCATATTATGAGTAAAATAAAATATTCTAAAGTATCAAAAACTATGCAAGCAAACATATATATTAAATATTACTATATTTTATTTGCTAAATCACCTGAAGTTCTCACATGTTCTGTTACCATTTTTATAGTTACTATTCCTTAACTACTGTTTGCTGGAAACTACTTTCTATGAATAAGAAAATATAGTTCTTATGGCAAAGATCCTGAATCATCACATTTCAAAGTGTTGACTTTTATTCCAAGTGTGGCCCTTTTTGCCTAATGGAGAAGCAATGCAAATTAATTATTTTGGCCTCTTTTTCATAGTGCTTATTACAGTACTCTGAATCTTGCCACTTCAATAGTATTAAGGTTAAAAAGGCCAAAATATGTTTCTACCTCAGCAATTTATGCACAAAGTTTCATTAAAAGGGAAGAAAAAAATCTATATTTTATTTTATGTAGATCTTTTTAAAATTCTATTAATCTGTGCAAGGATGTAAGACAGCGTTCTACCTGAGGGAGACAGTCTCTAGACCCATCCAATAGATAGATTTCCAGGAAAAGACAAACAGAAGAGAGCTTCTGGGGAGCTCTCTGGGAAAATGTTCCAAGCAAGCTAGGATAATTGAGCTGTTCTATTTATAATCTCCTTAACTTTGCCTCTAAAAGCTACCTCCTCTAGCACGGAAACCCACTTATGTATTTGGCATTGACCTATATCAGCATTCCTGAAGCTTGGGAGTGCTATAAAATGTGAATTTCAACAAAAGAAATTAAACTTCAGTTCCACATGGAGGATGGATTATGTAATAATTAACACATATTGCTGGCTAGGTTATGGTTGAAAAAATAATTCTAGGTGACTAGATGTTATTTATCTCTTTCAAATGCCTCTTCTTTTGATTATGTGAAGACTGTTTTATTAGATCGTTTAATAATATTAGCTGTTTTCAAACAATTTTTATGAAGAAGTTTTAGTATTTGTTGGCATTGAAAAATAAATTTTTTCCTTTTAGATTCTTGGAACTTAAATAAATCATATAATAATTTTTTTCTTCTAGAATCTGAATTTCATTTATGTTTCAATTTTTCTTCTTATTGTTTTTCTTTTGATATCATTAGACATTTGCCAACAGTATTTGAATCAAATTAATATTCAGTACTTAGCCCTCAGTGAATGCATACTTTTCATTTTCCAAGCTTAGCATGGCAAATGAGAAATGAAGCAAGACAGTAATTAAGACAGACTTTCATTTTACTGTCATTGGCAGTTAAATGTGACAGTTACAGTGAATACTTCATAACAAGCCATTCCCTAGACAGTGACATTGACATTTGTAAATAGCTTTAAGATAGTGAGTAGAGATTTTATGATTGGATGACTGATAAAATAGCAATAAAACTTATCCTAATGATACCCTTGTGCCCTCAATGTTATGCACTGTGGCACCATTTCTAATCCTGATAGTAAAAGGCCAGTAAAGTTCATGTCATACTGAAAATGATTCAGTGATACAGCACCTGAGTATACACACTATAATCTTCAGAACCACTTTATTTCTTTATTTGTTCTTACTATCCTATATGTATCTAAGAATAAAAGGAGGCTCAACTAGAATTATTTGCCTAAGCCTATTCTTTCTAGGACTGCAGATTATGAGACAGAGAGGAAGGCAGAGGTGGAAGAGAGAGGGCCAGAATATGTAATTATGCATGATAAGGAGAAGGAACAAAAGTACCAGAGAATTTACCATAAGGGATAAAGTTACTTAAAGGGACTATTTAACTCATTTAACTGAAATGAATTACAGAGAGATTTATTCAACAAATATGTAATGAGAACCCATTCTTTGTCGGGTACTGTTCAGGTGCTAAGAGTACAGAACTAGTTGAACAAACTCTGCCTTCATGGGGTCTATCATCTCATGCAGGAAGACAAGCAATAAACTCAGTGACACATAATGAGTACATTTGCAGATCATTATAAGGGCTCTATAGAATCATAAAAGTGAATACAGTAATAAAGGAACGACAGTCTCTTGGAAGGAGTTAAGAAAAAAGTTCTACATCTAGCCGCATTATGAGAGGCCCTCTCCTTGACAACATATGTTGGGGGGTGGGGGGATGAAATTTGAAGAGCATGAAGATCTGTGTAGCCCCCTATTTCAATACTGTGCAGCTGTAGACTGAGGTGTTGGCAGGAGGTCTTGGCAGAAGCTCCATACCCTCACTCAGTTTAAATCCTATTGAGTCTAGCTTTAAATTTGAAAAACAGCAAGTTTGCCAGGAACACAAGTGGCTCTGTGCATTCCCTCTCAGTTCCCACTCAGCCACACCCCCGAAACCTTAAAACTTCTCATGGCAATTTCCAAGCCCAGGGTAAGTTACCCTCATCAGGAGCACTGTGGGAAAGCAAGTGATATTCGGCAGAGGGAGAAGTAGGACCATGACTCAGTTTTAACCATGTCTCAGCCAGTACCATATTGAATTCTGGAGCAGAGCAGGCCTGTCAGACTTGTCCTGTGGTGGGCCACAATGGGCAAACAATTTTGCCCCATGGAAAAACATGATCTTTGGCTGCTATCTCAGCAGCAGAGACTTTCCTAAGAACTTTTTAGGAAAAAATGTTCTTTCTTGAAGGGAAAGCTATGTAGTGCAGCTCTATGTCTACTGCATCAGGAATTTATAGAAAAATCACAAAGTGACATTGCCTTAGTAAATATAAGTAGAATCCCTTTAAAAGCTCCCCTCCAGCACTTAAACTATTTTAGTTTAATTATTTTAATTGGAATTTTGCATTGGGGTTTAGAGTGCTGTAGAATTATTGAATATTCTCCTTAAAAGGAAGAGGCAGAGGCAGAGGCAAAATTAATATAGTTTCTTTGGGCCAAGCTTGAGGATTGCAACCTGGGAGCAAAGATGCAAGTTGCCCTGATTGAATATACACTCCAATAAGCAACAGTTACAAGTTGATTTTTAAAGGGGGCGGTGGGGGGGGCGGTTGGGGGGGCGGGCGGTGCAGAGCAGGTAGTTCCCGAGTTGTTCACCAACAATTTGCATTAAAATAACATAAGATATCAATTGTCTATACATTGTTCTTTGTATCACAAATTCTAGGACCATGAAGATAATTGAATGAGGCAGCTAGTTAGGAACAAAATGATGAAACCATTGCCCTCAGGTGGGGTTTAGTTTCACACTCATATCTCCCTGGCACTGTGTGCCTCACATGCCTCAGACTGCTCTCAGCTATTTTTTTCTCTTTACATAGGCTTTATTATCTACTTTACTTTGTTTTGTTATGAGTTGCATTATTCATTGTTTTTGATTGAAAATCAAGGTCTTTTTTTCCTCTAATTCCAAAGATATTCTTGTTTAAAAAATTTTGAAAAGAGAAAAAAATATAAAAGTGGAGATTGTAAGTACCGATAAAGCATTACCTGGATTTGAAGGCTATTACTATCTCAATGTATTTTTTCAAATGTTTATGTAAGGTGGATATATTCAACAGGTTAAAGTAAAATCATATTCCATGTACAATTGTTTTATGTTTTCCTTGCTTTTACTGATTATGATCTGATTTGTATTCTCTTATGTCACGTAACTGCTAGAACCTAACCTCTGTGGGGGCACGCAAATTTGCTTATGTTTTCATTGATGAACTCTTTGTTTGTCAATAGTATCTAGTACATATTGCACATTTAAAACATATTGGCCAAGTAGATAAAATACCTAAACTTTTTGAAAATGTAATTTTCATGGCCATGTTAAATATTATATCAGGTTTTTACTCCCCCAAAAAATTTGTTCTGTTGAAAAAGAGGAGAAAATTTTCATAGAATAAATCTTTTTAGGAGTATTCTGAAATAATTTACCCCTTCAAACTCAATACAAGAGAAGCTTGCCATTTCTAGGGGGTAATCTAAACGTCCAGTTCTCTGAACCATTATTGTTTCTCTTGGTGGCAATAGTTCTCTGTTAGGTAATAGTATTTCTTAACAATAAGTCCCATAATTAACTTTTAGGGATAGAAATCAAACTAGTTTGTAGTGTATTATCAGGTTAGTATTAAAAAATGTCACCTCCTGTTCTGTCCCTTAATTCCTGGACCCATGAAATAATATGAGAAGTGGTAGTTATGTAGTTTAAGATTTATGTCCATGTCCAAATCCCATGTTGAAATGTAATTACCAGTGTTGGAGTTGTGGCATGCTGGGAGGTGATTGGATCATGGGGCAGATTTCTCATGAATGCTTAAACACCGTCCTCTTGATGCTGCGTTCATTATGGTGCGTGACTTCTTAAGAGATCTGGTCATTTGAAAGGATGAAATACTTTCTCCATCTCTCAAGCTCCTGCTCCCACCATGTGACATTCCTGCTCCTACTTCGCCTTCCACCATGATTGTAAGCTTCTTTAGATCTCCCCAGAAGCTGATGCCAGAGCTATGCTTCCTACACAGACTGCAAAATCATAGGCCAATTAAACTGTTTTTTCTTATAAATTACCCAGTCTCATGTGTTTCTTTATAGCAATGTAAGAATGGCCTAATATAGGCACCGTAAGTTATTTGATGATTAGGAACATTGCAAGTGATTTGGAGCGCCCCAGTAACTCAAAGATTTATTTCCTAGATTTTCATCTGATAATTCTATCATTCTCCAAAACCAACTGTTTTCTACATGATGTAATATATGTTAAAATAAAAAAAGGGGGGTTATCAGCCCCATTGTCTTCACTGTGAAGTGAGATTTTCTACTAAACTATATGTTTTATGAGAAGTGAAAACGGCATTCAATGAATAAATGGAAGATGGTGGAGATTTAAGCATGGTGGGTAAGGGAAAAATCCAAACAAGGACAAATCGCTATCTTCTCCATAACACACGCTCTTTACTGAAACCAGCCAGTCTTTGTTAGTTTTGGTAACAAGAATTCTGTGACTGCACTGACATTTTCTTAGCCTTTACCTTGCCATCAAGACCATATTGAGCCTTTTTAGCAAACACTGAGCTGGCTGGTGAAGGAGTCTGACTCCTTCTGTAAAGCAGGTTTTATTGACTATGTGTTTCATGAAAACCTCCATAGATAATTTGCCTATCCAAATAAGTCTATTTATAAATTCTGTTCTTGGTTTTCCCTAAATCCCTGACTATCCCAGACTATTAATATGTCTTTGAGAATCAGTGTAGTATCAGACGGCCTCTTTTTCAGACTAAATTAATAAAGTGTTCTGCTCTGAGTTGTACACTTGAAGGATTTCCATCTTCTACTTCTATTTTTGATCAAAACTAAGAGACCCTGTGATGCTAAAATCCTTCCCTAGACTTTCCCATGTGACACAATAGCATTGAAATCAGGCATATGTTTTTCATCTTGTGCCAAATAATCATAGGAAACTCTTAGAGGCTACAGTAATAGTTGAAACAAGAGTAGCAATTTGGCAAAAGATGCCACATGACTAGTGTGACAAAACTGGTTCATGCAACACACCTGTGCCTTCAAGACCTAATCAGGCCACAAACAAAATTTAAGACTATACTAGAGATTGGGCTTTTGAGAATATACAATGATAGGATGAAGTGGTTGAGACAGACCAGTAATGGAGGTGAAACTCAGGTTGTGTGGTTGAGTTTCCACTGAAAGTCATGTTATCTTCACTAAGCCTAGCAGCAAAGTGATACCAACTTCTCAAAGAGAGAATAATTATTTACTGGACCGATTTACTTCCTGCTTTGCATCAAAAGCCAGAGGACTCTTATCCTAGTCTCCTATTGAAATTTGCGTTTATGAAGTCCTCATACCTGCTGCAGAAATTTTAAATTCCATTGGTTTCTCCTGGTCATAATAGCCACTGTTAGAGATACTTAAACCATAAACTGAACCAGTTGGAGACTCTTCTATTTTGTGCCCCATGAAAATATGGCTGTTTTCAGAGTTACCTTGGAAATAACATGGATCAGAATATTTAAGTGTATAAAGTGTGACTCTCGAATTTGAAGCAGCCCAACAGATAATTTTCCTTCTTAAGGGTGGAGGATGCAGGGGACAGCAAAGTGTCTATTATTACCAAGTCATATTTTTTCCTCCTGGAATGCTGTACACCTCAGTGAATTTCATTTTCTACCATCCTCTGCCACACATCTCTCTTATTACATCATGTAAAGGTAAATGTTGCTTTCTTCTTTCCAGTTGTTCTCTGCAAACTGTCATCAATACAAGCATACCTTGGAAACATTTCAGGTTTGGTTTCAGACTACCATTATAAAGCAAATATTGCAATAAACTAAGTCACACGAAATTTTTGTTTTCCCAGTCCATATAAAAATTACATTTACACTATACTGTAGTTTAAAGTGTGTGATAGCATTATGCCTAAAAATGTCCATACCTTAATTAAAAATAATTTATTGCTAAAAAATGCTAATGATCATTAGAGCCATTACCATGTCACAGTCGTTTTGCTGGTGGGTGGACCTACCTTCATGTTGATGACTGCTGACTGAAGAGAGTGTTGGTTGCTGAAGGCTGGAGTAATTGTAGCAATTTCATAAAGTAAGACAACAATGACGTTTGTCACATCAATTGCTTCTTCATTTCACTAATGATTTCTCTGTGGCATGTGTCACTGTTTGATAGCATTTTACTTACAGTAAAACTTCTTTCAAAATTGGGAGTCAATCTTCTTAAACCCTGCTGATGTTTTTCAGCTATGTTTATGCTAAATCCTTTGTTGTCATTTTAACAATGTTCACAGCACCTTCACAAGGAGTAAATTCCACCTCAAGAAACCCTTTGCTCAACTATAACAAGCAAATCCTTATCTACCAAAGTTTTATTATGTGTCTTAGTCTGTTTTCTGTTGCTTATAACAGAATACCTGAAACTGGGAAATTTATAAAGAAAAGGAACTTATTTCTTAACAGTTATGGAGGATGAGAAGTGCAAGGTTAAGGGACTGCCTCTGGGGAGGGTCTTCTTGTTGGTGGAGACTCTGCAGAGTCCTGGGGTAGCACAGAAAATCACATGGTAAGGGGGATGACAGTGCTAGCTTAGGTCTGTCTTCTGCTTTTTATAAAGCCACCAGCTCTATACCCATTAATCCATTAAATCACAAATGAGTTAAATCATTCATGAGGGCAGAGTCCTCATAACCCAATTATCTTGGAAAGGCACCACATCTGGGAATAAATTTCAACGTGAGATTAGGAGAGGACAAATATTCCAGTCATAGTATTTGGCTCCAGACCTTCATAATTCACGTCCTTTTCAAATACAAATACATTCATTTCAACCCCAATAGCCCCAACGTTTTAAACCATTACAGCATCAACTCAAAAGTCTAAAGTTCAAAGTCTCATCTGTGAGCTTGTGAAACCAAAACAAGTTATATACTTTGAAGATACAATGGTGGCTCAGGAATAAGACAGACATTTCCATTCTAAAAGGAAGGAATAGCCAAATGTATATTCTTAAGAACTATAGGATGTTCAGAGTGGTAAATGAGCATTGACTTCAACTTAGTCTCCAACTGCAATAGCATCTAGCAGGAGAGTCTGCCTGTCCTTGGAAGATTTGAAACAAGGCATTGACTTCTCTCTTCTAGCAATGAAAGTCCTAGGTGGTCTGGGTGCAGTGACTCATGCCTGTAATCCCAGATTTTGGGAGGCTGAGGTGGGGTGGATCACCTGAGGTCAGGAATTGAAAATCAGAATGTCCAACATGGCAACATCTTGTCTCCACTAAAAATACAAAAATTAACTGTATGTGCCAGCCAGCACCTTTAATCCCAGCTACTTGGAAGCCTGAGACAGGAGAGTTGCTTGTACCTGGGAGGTGGAGGTTGCAGTGAGCAGAGATTGTACCACTGCACTCCAGCATGGGAAACAGAGACTCCTTCTCAAAAAAAAAAAAAAAAAAAAAAAAGGGTCTAGGGGACATCTACTTCCAACAGAAGACTCTTTTGCCTACATTGTAAATCTGTTGTTTAAAGCAACCACCTTCATTATCTTAGCTAGGTCTTCTAGATAATGTTCTGCAGTTTCTACATCAGCACTTGATGCTTCACCTTGCACTGTTATGTTATAGAGATGGCTTCTTTCCCTTAACCTCATGAACGCTAGCTTCAGACTTCTTCTGCAGCTTCCTCACTTCTCTCAGCATTCACAGGATTGAAGAGAGTTTTAGGGCTTTGCTTGGATTAGGCTTTGGCTTAAGAGAATGTTGCTGCTGGTTTGATCAAAACTTTCTCCATATCAGCCATAACGCTATTTTGCTTTCTTATCTTTCAGGTGTTCACTGGAGTAGCACTTTTAATTTTCCTCAAGGACCTGTCCTTTGCATTCAGAACTTGACTAACTGTATAAAGCAAGAGGCCTAACTCTTGGCCTATCTTGGCTTTTGACATGCCTTCTTACTAAGCTTAATCATTTTTTAGCTTTTGATTACGTGAGAATCAACTTGTGACTCTTCCTTTCACTTGAATGCTTAAAGACCCTTGTAGGTTATTAGTTTTCCTAATTTCAATATTGACATGTCTTAAGGAGCAGGGGGAAATGGAGAAAGAGACAGGAAAAAGGCCTTGAAGCAGTCAGAACAAGCATATCTATTGATGTTTACAGCTTTAAATGGGTGTGCTTTGTGGTGCTTCAAAACAATTACAGTAGTAGCATCAAAGATCATTGATCATAGATCACAGTAGCAAACATAATCAAAATGAAAATGTTTGAAATACTGCTAAAATTACCAAAATGTGACACAGATATGCAAAGTAAGCACATTCTGTTGGAAAAAAATGGTGCCAATAGATTCGCTAAAATCTTCACTTTGAAAAAACGCAGTATCTGCGAAGCCCAAAAAAGGAAAGTGCACTACAATCAAATCTGCCTGTATAACCACCTGCTATGATGTCCTTTGAGGCAACTGAAGTCGCTGCGGCATGGAGTCAGAGTTGAGATATTCCAAAACAAGATGGCAAGAATTTGATATTTTTACCAGGCTACAGGAACTACTTCTGGTAGTCCTTATGTATCAGATGCTAGAAAAATGCATTTGAAAGATAAAATGCATGTAGATATTATTACTTATGAACTTTTATTCAGCAGAGAGTCTATAACTGTCACAGTAAGTTCCTATAAGATTCTCTACTTGATTAAATTTAAGTCAACACTTATACTATCTAGAAATCTTATAATTGTTAATATAAAAACTTTAATGGAAATTTAATGAAATATATCATACACAGGTATGCTGTTTTTGATGCTAGCACTAATCTCTATAGTTTCTGAAAGAAGGGAGTGCATTTCATTTTCCAATTTGGTAGTAATTAAGATTTACAGCATTTTTAACTTATTGTAATCACCCAAATTTCTTAAATATGGAATGAGATAGGGTTAAAGAAGGAAAGTATTCCTGGAAACTCAGGGGAACTAATGAACATTCTGTCTGTGTTTCTAGTGTGAAATGATTCGCCCCCAACAAACTCTTCGAACTCTGAGCAGGTTCTTTTCAATTTTCCAATTCCCAAAGTAGATAATCCCATTGATGCAGATTTGGTTAGTTTTCTCTGCTTGGATCGATTAGCCACAGCCAAGGGGCAAGAGAAATAGGAATGACAAATGCCAGATAAGGGTCATTGTGAGTCAGCAGCCAACCAAATTTAAATCTAAAATTGTAGTTAACTCACTACACTAAAAAAATAAAAGGTAGGCTTTCAGCCTCTAGGTGCAATTTAGCTGAGAAAGTTAAAACTCTTTCTGAAACAGAGCATTGCTTTGTGTGTGAATGGAAAAGTGGTACAAACTAAAAAACACAAGTATCCTCTCTGTTAAACTTCACCAGAGTTTTAGGCAACATGGTAGAGTTTTTGGAAATTTGTACTCCAGACTTAGGTCACTTTATTGACCTGGTTCTTAAACCTACCAGCACTTCTCCCTTGCCCTGTGTGACATCACTTTTCATTCTGCGCACCAGGTTCTCAACTAAAAACAAAAATAACAATAGCATCTACCTCCCAGAGGTGTTTTGAGAATAAAATGGGTTACTTCTGGAATGTGTTTATGTATTTTCCTGACTCATACTAAGCACCACATAAATGTTTGTTCAGTAAATACATGTAGCCACACTTACTGGGAGAAAAGTGAAAAATTCAGCCAAATGACTTCAAAGGAATCATGTAAGACCTGCATTCACCAAAACCATGTGCGAATATAGAGACATTCTTTTAATGCCCTAATAAAGTATGAACCAAAAAAACTACAATCAGAATATAATGTAAGTAAAAAGTTCAAAAGAAAATATGAACAAAAACAGTTGAATAAATTGCTAAATGGCAAGATAGGCTCCATTAAGGAAAGACTACTGTATATTTAATTAAATGACATGCAAAAACAATAACCGAGGAAGGATTTAGGGGGCTTAAATAAATGGAAGGTATTTTGCTAAGGAGAATGCACAACTTAGCTTGTTCCCCAATCTCTCTTTAAGATCTTTCCACTTGCAAAAAGCCCATGTATTCTTCTGCTCTCTGACATGCAGGAACAAGTGACTCTGATTTTTCATAGGTGGGGAAATATATCTGATCCACCTTGCCTGTGTCCACACTGATTCTGACCTCAAGCTGGGGAAAGGTGTGTTGTTTACTTCTCACACATAAAAACAAGAGGGAAAAGATCTTTCCTCCCCAAGACGACAAATGCCGAAACAAAATCATTGCCCACGCTCATGCAATCTCATGTTTATTCCTGAGACTTTGCTGTCAGTAAGTGATTCAGCAGTACAGGTAAGGAAGTGTAGAAACATGGCAGTGGTGGTGACCCTCCAGTTTGGGGTGTGTCTGAAAGCTCTGTAAGTATCCGCTGCTTGTAGTAATGCAGTTTTGCGGGTGGTCTGCTGCCTAGCCCATCTGGGTTCACATCCTCCCGGATTTGACTGCTCAGCTTTGACATGTTCTCATTCTTTGTTTTCAGTCTCTCCTTGCAGCAATGTTGAGTTTTACATCACTTTTTGTTCACACAATAAGGCTAAATCCAAGTGGTTTATGAAGAAAATAGGGTAATTTCAAAAAAATGTAACTATAGTGTATGGTAGACATATAATAGAGAATATTCAGCAACTGGCAATTATTTCTGAAATTTCAATTAAAGCAGTTAATCACAGAGAACAAAAGAAATTTAGAAATTAGTGGGAATTTTGACCTAATTATCTCTACACTGAAATTAATCTCAAGAAAGCAATAAAACTAGATAAGTAAATTCAATAAATGTACCCTTGAACCAAATTTATTTCTATATATTTTACTGAATTTAGTCATAGAAGTTGGTGACAATTGCTACAAATTTACCTCCAGGCCCTTTATTTATAATAATTTAACTAGAAAATATATAAATGGAAATACATCAGGAAAGTATAATTTTACATTGTTTAACTTAATACACAGCTAGCATTTTAACAATTGAGAAGAATATGATCTAGTGTCAGAATGATGTGTATCTGTTCAATGTCACCTTCAGTATTTGTGAGTAAATTGCTTATAATATATCTGGAACTTATTATTTTCATTTATTTTCCACATTTGTACCTTATTAGATTTCTATCACCCTCAACTAATGCAACAGAATATCAAGAAGAGGCATTTCCAAACTCACAATAAATTTTTCAAAAGAAATTGAAATGGTCCCTTGTTTAATTCATAGCTATGAAATATGAGGTGAAGTTTCAAAGGCAGTGGTAAACATAATGCAAGCAAAATATGAGGAATACTCCAAGTTCTGACTTTGAAAATGTTTAAGTAATGCAAAATATTAAATGATTCACAAACAGTACCTTAACTTTCTTGTACCACTCATCAGTAGTGCTATTTAGGGCATGATGTATTTATTAAAAATACGTATATATTGAAGCTTAGCATTTCATTAGTTTTCTATACAATGAATATATACTAAATTTAAACTAAACATAGAGTATTTCAAACATTGGATAATAAAGAAATGATAATTTCCTAATACAGATAAAACACAGAATTTTAGTGTGTATGAAACTTTCATATGCAAGAAAAGTCAAAATTTTAATCAAAGGCAAGACAAATAGCATATCCAGAAACTTTCTCTCTCCCCAAAAGAAACAGAAGGAAGGAAGGAAGGAAGGAAGGAAGGAAGGAAGGAAGGAAGGAAGGAAGGAAGGAAAAAGGAAGGAAAGAAGGAAGGAAAGAAGGAAGGNGGAAGGAAGGAAGGAAGGAAGGAAGGAAGGAAGGAAGGAAGGAAGGAAGGAAGGAAAAAGGAAGGAAAGAAGGAAGGAAAGAAGGAAGGAAGGAAGGAAGGAAGGAAGAAAGGAAGGAAGGAGGGAAAGAGGGAGGGAGGGAGGGAGGGAGGGAAGGAAGGAAGGAGGCTGAGATGGGAGGATTGCTTGGGCCCCAAAATTTGAGGGTACATTGAGCTATAATTTTCACTGCACTCCAGCCTGGATGACAATGCAAGAACATGTCTCAATCAATCCATCAATTGCATGTATCATAAATTTTAATTTAACTCAGATATTAGTGCTGTTGATACTAAAATTATTTTTTTCTCACTGAATAGTTTTATGAATTCTGTTAGACCAATTTTTAGATATGCTTCATTATGATGTGGAAAAATTTGTTTATAAATCTCTCCACCCTGTTATATTGTGTGCTTTGAGGTAAGTGTTAATGGCATATACTCACCTGCCTATCACTATACACTTTAGCAAGGCTCAATATCTTAATGTTCATTATAGTGTAATATTATGAATAAATTTTTAGTAAGAAAGTTGTATGCATAAGTTCTTCTACCTATATAATCTATCTATCTATCTATCTATCGCTGTAATTTTATCTATCTATAGATAGCTGTAATTTTTTATATTAACATAAAAACAGGTTGAAAAATATGTCCCCATTGGCCACTTTAGAACCGATAAAAAGAGAAGGAGTGATTATTAACTTTAAATACCTCAAAATTGCTTGAAATACTGCCGACAAGATTATCTTTACTGGAAAAAAAAAATCTGTCTCCTGAGTTGAGAGATTAGAAGCATCTTTTTAACTGATTACTGCTTAGATAAATTTAGGGTAGTGTTTCCAGTCGCAGAAGAGAGAAAGCAGTTCTGTGTTAATCTTTTCAGAGTACAGAAATCTTTGAAGTTCAGCCAATATTTTAACCACTAACATGCCAAACAATATCTGAAGTATAATAAGACTAGAAATTTTGGATGCTTTTCTAGCCAAGACTCTATTATGTCTATATCTTGCAATAATTGTTTTTTATGTATACATAGACTTCTATAACTCCATATACATATCTGTATTTATCTATCACAAAAATGCCTTTACTAATGGTTGCTAGTATCTTTCAAGGTAGAAACAGACAAATGACCAGAAACTAAAACACATTTTTTTCTCTAAAACCCTCCATGACCCTTTAAGGGATATGACTCAAGCAGTGATATCAACTCCAGACCATGGCCCTGACCTTACAAATCTTTAGCTGAAAAACATTTATATTTCTCTTTTGAGAGTGCTAGGATGTAAGATCTGTTATTATTTTAATCTAGTTATATATAGCCTATCACATCATAATTGAATTTTAGGCATTCTTAATGCATATATTCATTTATAACCACAAAGCTTAGAAGAAAAAGATGGCAATTGTCTTCTACCCTGACCTGTTGTAAGAATGAAAATCTAGGCACTTCAACAAAACTGATGCCATCATCCCTGTGCTCCTGTGGGCAATCGCAGCTCACACATGTAATTGGGTAGGATAAGCCATGAGATCTAGCTATTAGAAATTGAGGTTTTGTTTTGTGATTTCTCTAGCTGAAATTATATAATCTTTAAGAATGGGCAAGCTTGAAAAAAAATGACCCATATATTCCTGGTGAAATTAATCAATACCTAATTATTTAGAAGCTGCAAATGCTATCTTTGGCTGACATGCTCACAAAATGTGTTTTCTTCTGTCAATAAAGGCCAACGAATCAGAAATCTACCATAAAGAAGGTTATTACAGGGCACAAAATTCTTACCTTCATTCTTGCATTTAGCTATTTCATCATTTTAATAGTATTCCTGTCCCTTTAATAAGAAAAAAAAAAGTTTGAGCCTTACAAATATAACTGGAAAATAGTGATACCTAAAGCCACAGAAAATGCAATACTCTAAAAATAACTTCAGTATTCAGTGCATTAGCAAATCACCTCCTGAGATATTGAAAAAATAAATATCACCTATTACCCCTAAGAATATATTTAAAACGTCATGTATTGGTCTGCTTTGATATTAAGTGTTTTTAATCTGAAAATCAGGTTTCGTTATAGTGGATATTGGCGAGTCTCCTTCACATCCAAGGCTTAGTTCTTCAGTTGGCTGCTGATGGCTCAGAGCTGAATCTTTCAGACTAAGAAAACCATCTCACTCAATGCTAAATCCTCTCTCTAAGATTAGTTCCTCTGATGGCTGTTCGCTACTAGGATATATAGGTTCTCCCCATCCCCTTTTAATCAAAGACAACTCTGAAGGGCCATTTGGGTTCCAGAACTCCCTATGAAATCACCTGCTGTGGAATCCTTTGTTGTGAGTGCATCAAAGATTCACAGATGAACTCCTCCCTCTTCCCAATCCTATCGTCTTTATTTCGCTTTATTTTATTATTATTATTATTATTTTGAGATGGAGTCTCGCTCTGTCACCCAGATGGAGTGCGATGGGTGATCTCGGCTCATTGCAACCTCTGCCTTCTGGGTTCAAGCGATTCTCCTGCCTCAGCCTTCCTTGTAGCTGGGATTACAGGCTCCCAATACCACGCCCAGCTAATTTTTGTATTTATTTCCCTTTAAGTTTTAATTTTAGGATTCTCACCGATTAACTTCTTGCATGAAAATCTTTCATTTAGAGTTTTTCTATTACATCAGATCTAAGATACTGATGAAGCAAAAAACCATACACTTAGATTTTAAATTATATCCTACAGGTTTTTTTAAATGATAAAATTATAGGGCTGAGTAGCTCTCTTCCTTATACCTATGTTTCTTCCCATTTTCTTTTGTTATGCTTTAAACCATACACACTTTTATACTTAAATGTAAACTTAGACACTTTGTCTTAAATTTCAATTTCTTCCTAACGGTGAAGAACAAACTATTAGTAATTAGCCTGTCGCAAATGTTTACTGCTTCTAAGGTCACTGAGTTTGTATTTTTTACCATGATTAGGAATTAATCTTTAGTGACTTAGTTGGATTCAAGTTCTACTTGGGAAGAATATCCAGTAAATATAGGTTCACATTTTATCTATCTAGTTACCAAATATCCAACTATATTTCTATTTTTATACATCTGAGGATTAAATAAATATTTCCATAGAGTTGCTCTTACAATAAACCTGTTGTGAAGACATAATTATACCATATATCTCTTCAAATCTTTTCTATCTTACATCTTTTATAATGTTTTTCAGACTCCATTTGTTTTTACTCCAAACAAATGAACAAAATCACATTTATACCACTAGAAATTATATGAAAGTTTGCA
Source organism: Cebus imitator (assembly GCF_001604975.1). Classification (NCBI taxonomy): domain Eukaryota; kingdom Metazoa; phylum Chordata; class Mammalia; order Primates; family Cebidae; genus Cebus; species Cebus imitator. The sequence goes on from NW_016107428.1 coordinate 3,433,969, forward strand.
CCTGCATTTAAACATCATTTACATATCTGATAGTAAAACTAGTTCATTAAACTCCTAAATTATAAACATCATCAGTCCATGAATCACCAGATAAAACAATATAATTCTAACATCATCTTTAAAATATTTGTCATGGCAAACATAATACCCAAGCTGAAGAAATGCATAAAACATAAAAATACATTGCAACAAACAGCTGTAAAGAAAATACCTGCCTAAGCTACAGTGTCAAGAATTGGAACAATCTGGGAATCTAAGAAGCACCTGTGGTGTCCCTTCCTGATTTTGCACCCCTCCCTTCCTGCTAAAATGGACCACTACCTTTTGTTTGCTATTTAATTTTACTTCTACAAAGATAATTGGTTAATACTGTCTTATATATCCCCAAAACCACCATACTGTTTAATTTAATTACCTTGAAGATTCTGACTTTTTTTTTTTTTAATTCAACTGCCCATTGGACATTGGCATTTAATGACCTCCTGAAACTAAAACTCAATATGGTTTAACATAACCTGATTACATTCTATGCAGTAAAGACTACCCTCTTATATTTCTTGATAAATCTTGTATTTTCATTGATAGCATCTACTCCTACATTTCAAATTCTGAAGTCTAAAATAATCTTTAATTTCTCCCTCTCCCTGATCTACCTCTGTATAAGTTAAAGTTAAATCCTATTCTATTTTCTTCTAAAATATTTTAATAATCTGTCTTTTACTTTTTTATCTATTGAACTACCTGATAAAGGCCTTCCTCTTGTCTACTCGACTATTGCTTAAGCCACTCACTTCCTCTCCCTGCTCTACCCTGAACATTTTAGTCTCTCCCCTTCCCAGATGTTAAAGCAATTCTATGAATCACAATTCTAATAATATTTTCTCTCTTTAAATCTTTAATGTCTCCCTCTCACTTGATAGCTAATGTCCCAGACTTTCATTTGTCATACAAATAAATGCATGGGCTTGCCCCATCTGGCCTGTCTCCTCATTTCCTGAGATTTCCTCCCCCCAACTTTACACTAAACGTTACACCATATTTATCTGGCCAAATCATAGTGTTTGCTGACAACACTTACTTTTTCTCTTCACTCTCCGCCACTCCCTTCCCACATATAATCACATTTCTAGAGCCTTTATTATTCACCAGGAAAGACTATCTCCTCCTGGGCAGCCTTCATCCTGGAAGAGTTAGTGTTCTCCCCTCCATGCTATCTTTGTACCTTTGATACATACTTCTATTTTTGCACGTATCACAATGTCGTAACATATTGTAATGCATTTCAGTGACATATTTGTGACTCCTAACAGCTATGAACTTGAAATTAGGAGAAAATTTTATGTATCTTTATATATTCAGAGGTAACTATAAGTTCTGGTGTACAGAAGATGTTCTTTCAATTCTTGTTCAACTGAATCTTTTCTTAAACTCTGTTTTCATGTCCTATTAATTAACGTTTTAGAATGGCAGGACACAAGTATTTTCCTGAGCTTCATTTCTGCATTATTTCATTGTTTTATTGAAAAACTTAAAGGGGACTTTACAAGGTTGGACGTACTCAGGACTATCAGTTCAAACAACTACTGAATGACCTATAGCAAACCATGTACTCTAATATGGCTAGAGAGATTTAATCCTATATTTAGAAACACACTTTATTTTCAAATTATCTATTATACTGTAAACCATTATGGAAACAACAGTCCTTTTCATCAGCTTTAAAATGTGCCTGGAGAATGTTAACCACAGGTTTTATCCAAGAGGTAAATATATATGGTCTGTGCAGATCATTAACATTTGCAAAATTGAGACAGTAAGTCACATTTCCTTTGAGCTTTCTCTGTTTTTGTCTAATTTATTTCCACAAATTACTCTTAGAAGTGAGCTATTTTAAATAGAAAATTTTAGACATGATGTTCTTTGTGTCTTAATTCTACCATTTTTTTCTGATGTGAAAGCAAAACAAAACCTTATTTTTCTATATGTGGAAGAAAGAGAAGGAGTAAAGTTTATTGCTGTTTCCGCACTAAATTATTCGGACATGGAAATCTTTTTTTCTTCAAGGTGAGTGTTTTTCTTTTTTGTGAACTGTCCTGCATACTATGGCTTTCACTTAGCCCCTTTCTTTAGATTTGATTTTGTAAAACCACAATTCTATTGTGAATATTGTGATCAAGCCTTGCTAATTGGTAAATTGTTTTTGCTATTTAGTATTATTATGAAAATAATAAACATCATAGGAAGATGATAAAACAGACTTTCAGATTCTTTTCCTGGTTTTCTGTTTTTCTTTAAAATACAGCATTAATATTTTATGGCAGTAAACTATAATATTCTAGTGTTGGTTTACTGCTGTAGTAGTGGTAAATATCTAAGAATTTTGTATTCAATAGTGTTAAAAAAGATTGTAATTTGTAGCTAATCTTTGGCTTATATATAATGATACTCCATGTTGTAAAGGGAAGAGACAGAGAGTAATAAACAGACTCCTTAACACATTTTCTGAATTTATATTTACCTAAGGGGAGAATTTAGGCAAAAATGTAAGACAAACAACAATACCTTTGCTTATGTTATGGGAGTTGAAGTTGTTGTGAGAGAACAGTAGCCTTTGCTTCACTTTTGGTTCTTTCATCATTTTATGTAGCAGTTTACATATTTAGATTACAGTATTGGAATACATGCAGCTGTTTTTTGGTGGCAAGTTTGTAAAATTGACTGTCTACCTCCTTCCAACTCTTCCTTCCTCCATTCATTCCTTTTCCTCCTTCCCTTGCATTTATTTGTTAATTATAATTATTTTTCCTAGAAAATATGGCAAATATCTATAAACTTAGGCACAGGTAAATAGATGTTTATAACTTGAGATATTCTCAAAATATAGAACAGAAATGCCTACCAAAGATGTGGATAACAAGCTTGCAATTCTCTTTTACCATATTTCTGTAAACATATGGTTGCTGAATAAATAATTTCTACAGCATAACTTATTATTAAGTATATTCACAATGTTGTACAACCACTATGACTATTCATTCCTAGAACTTTTTTATCAACTCAAACAGAAACTCCATACCCACTAAATGATAACTCTTTCCCCTTCTCCTCAGCCCTTATCCCACCACCATTGCACTATGTCTCCATTAATTTGTATATTATATATATATCTTGTAAGTGAAATCATACAGTATTTGTCCTTTTTTTCTTGATAACTTCAATTAGTATAATATTCTCTAGGTTCATCTATGTTGTAGTATATGTTAGAATGTCCTTTCTTTTTAGGGATTATAATATTACATTGCATGTATATACCACATTTTGTTTACTCATTCATCTGTTGATGGATATTTGGCTTGTCCCCATCCTTTCCAGAATCTCACCCAAGCTTTTTTTTCATGAGTGGGATGTTTGGCTTATGTCTCTACATGAAACCTCGTGCACAAGGGTCTTGGGTTTCTATTCCCCTTTATATCTTTAACAAGCAGTTTCTTCCTGATTTTCCACCTGCATTTTGAGTTATGTGAGCCAAAGATGAGAAAATCAGTCCTTCAGGTGACCTTCAGGAGAGTTACAGCAGATACACACAATAATTTGCAAAGTCAGCTCTGTTTTTCCCAGTTCGAGGAAGAGAACTGGGGATCCTGGGCTACTGCCATTCAAGATCAAGGCCAAGACCAACATGAAACTATGATGAGGGCAGGTAAAATACCACAGCACTTTTCTACCATTTTAAAGATTTTTTTTTTTTTCTTGAGGTATTTTCTTTGTTGCTATGAAACTTTGAGTGTTTTCCAGAGCTCTGACAAAGTTGGCTCAGACAGCCTCTGGTAGCTTTGTTCTTATTGTTTCTTTCTGTAGGTTAGTAAGACCTTAAACTTCCTGTTCTGGCATTTTGTTCCGTGCTTCATATTTTTTTCAGCATTGTAATTTATTTGGAAACAGCTTTCCCATTCCACACACTTCCCAAAGCTGCATGTACAAATCAGATCTTTTCTTCCTGAACATATGACATGTTCCATTTTCCAATAATTTTTGACTTCTTCAATTCTTTCAACTATTAGTGACCCTCCATCTAGAATGTGTCTCAAATTGAATAATGTTTTTTAAAAAGTAAATCCTCAATATTTTACCGTTTTGCATTATTATAAATTTCTCTCATATTTCATTTTAAATATAGTTAATATTTGCAAACAAACAGCTAAATTATATTTCCTTAGTGGAGTAAACATACAATTATTATACTTGAAACATAAATAAAATAGATAAAACCAACTATGAAAATGACAAGCAGATACTAAATTTTATATTGACATGAAAGAGCCTTGGAATTTCTAATGAAGTTTTAAAAAAGAAGTTTGGAGTACTTAAACCTCTCAAATTTTTGAAACTTACTACTGACTAGGCACAATGGCTCACACCTGTAATCCCAGCACTTTGGGAGGCTGAGGCGGGCGGATCACAAGTTCAAGAGATCGAGACTATCCTGGCCAACATGGTGAAACTCCGTCTCTACTAAAAGTACAAAAATTAGCCGGGCATGGTTGCACGCGCCTGTGGTCCCAGCTACTCGGGAGGCTGAGGCAGAAGAATTGCTTGAACCCAGGAGGCGGAGGTTGCAGTGAGCTGAGATTGTGCCACTGCACTCCAGCCTGGTGACAGAGCAAGATTCCGTCTCAAAAAAAAAAAAACAAAAAAAAACAAAAAATGAAACTTACTACTTACAGCTACAGTGATGGTGTGGTGGTGACATTAGCAAACGCTTACAGATCAATAGAGTACATCGAAGTTTCAGAAACATATCCATATAGTTATGATTAATATTTTTAAACAAGGTTGCTGCCACAATTCAATGGGGAAAAAACTTTTTATCAAATAATGCTCAGACCTAACTGAATACCAACATAACAAAGAATAAAATTAAAACCTTTCTTACACCATCTATATACATCTGCTCAAAATAGATCATAGGCTTACGTTTAAGAGCTAAAGCTGTGGAACACTCAGAAGAAAGTACAAGAGCAACTCTTTGTGATCTTAGGTTAGGCAATAGTTAGGTAGATATGACACCAAAAGCACAAGAGACAAAAAAAGAAAATGAATGGAACTACATCAAAATTAAAACTCTTGTGCTTTATGTGATACCATCAAGCAAATAAAAAGACAACCAACAGAATGGGAATAAATATTTGCAAATCATGTGTTAGATAAAGCTGTTCAGACACACAAAAACACTCTTAGAGCTCAATGGTAAATAGACAAATAACCCAATTAAAAAGTGGACAAAGGATTTGAATAGACATTTCTCTGAAGTGCTTATACAAATGACCTATGATCACAGGAAAATGTGCTCAAAATCATTATTCACTGGGAAATGCAAATAAAAGCCATAATGAAATACTACTTCACACTCACAGTTTGGCACTCTAAAATTTGTGAAACTCAGAGTTACCATATGACCCAGCAATTCCACTCCTACATATATATTCCAGAGAAATGATAACATATGTTCACACACAAAAACAAACACAAAGCTGGTTAAGGGTAGCTACTTTAGATAGGGTAAAAATATTTCTCTGAGGAGCTAATATTTAAGCTAAAGACAGTACAGTGAGAAAACTCAACATGTCATGCTCTGAAGGTAGAGTGTTACAGACTAAATGTAGTAAAATTATGTAATTCATGGGTTCATAACATTAAAAATCATTTATTTAAAAAGCATATATATGTCCTTATGTAACATATATGCTTTAGAAAAATTTAATCTACATATAAAACATTTAATATATTCTATTATTATCCCAGTTTTCTATTTTTGTTTAAGGATACTGAAGTACACAGGATTAAATATCATTTCCAAAATTATACATCTTTTATGCCAATTATTCACAAAGTTCAGCGTAGCAAAAGAGAGTATGCTGTAGCTGACCATTGTCATCCTCCGAAGAGTTACTGACCAGCAAAATAAGTTAAATATCAAAAAAGGGAGTCTGAGCACTTCTAACACCTGCAACAACTGTAACATTTTCAAAGTGTTATTATTGTTAACCTGTATGAGATAGGACTATTTTGCAAACTTGATATTTAGTTTATCTAAACATAGCAATGTGCCTATTTTGCAAAAATGCCTAAATGAAAATACTGTGCAGATGTTTTTATGAAGTTTATTAAGAAGTAATTGTATAATAACATCCCTTTAAAGAAGTAAATGACAGTACATATACTGCCAAAGTCCTGAAGCATGAACACTGCTATAAAAGACTTTTTATTCTCAGAAGCTGGGTGAAAAACATTACTCTTACGTTTTTTTCAGGAAGCTCTAAATGTAAGTCTTAAATAAGAAGGGAACAGAGTATGTGTAAGTGGAATTACAAATGGGCAGTTCCAGTTCCTAAAGAGCCAATTTATACCCTTAAATAATTGTAAATATACATGTTAGTTTTAATGCAAATCAAAATTATAAAAGAGTTGACTTCTGGCATTTTTCTGATAACATGCCCCACATAAATAAGGAGGGTGCAAAGGGCAAGTAATGAACAAGAATTAGTCATTGAACGTAATCAGGTTGATTTGTAATCATGGGAGTTTCAAAAAACATCAATGACAGATAGAAAAAAACAACAAAATAAATTTTTGTTCTCCACTAAGAATAATCAGGCAAAATATTGAAAAAAAATTTTGTCTTAAAGGAAATAAAAGTATCTACTAGGGGATATGCTATTATATTGAAAACAATGATGAAAGCAGATTTTATTATACATATTAATTTGAAATTTTTAAAAATATCTTCCAGTAACAGAGTGTAATGTGACTCCACAGCATATTTTAGCTTCCAATGGGTAAACTACATCTAGATAATTTTTAAAGAGAGAAAAAAAAGCACTTACTCTGTATGTGGTTTTGTACTTGAAATAAATCTCATTCCATAAATTAAGGTGTGTGTAAAAAATTTAAATGAACTTAAATCCATCTTTCTGTCACACCCTGTTTCAGGATATTTTATCTTATTTATTATTAGGACTTCTTGAGGTTAGCAAAGTTCTGATGGCTTAACTTGCATGGAAGAACCTAGATGGCCCCTACCATTCATTCATATTGATGTCCCCATTGCCCCTTCAGGTTGAGTTGCCTTCCTGCCTCTATGTCACCCTCAAGGTTGTTAGAACCTGGAAAGAAAATTTTCTCTTTGGTCTGTAGTTCCATAAATCATTCTGTACTTATTGTATGAGTCCCTGATATCTCCCTGGGGCACTGCCGCTGAGTTATGCTTAAGTTTCTACTACCTGTGGTAGAAACACCCTAAAACTTTTTACAGCTTGGAAGAAAAAGATGACCTTCCAAGTGTGCCGATTGGCTTCCTCCTCTGGACACCTAATTAACATAAGCTCTGAATAGTGTTTAGGCCGTTATTTTTTTTTTCAAGCCTAGAAGAAGAGGCTTTTGTTCTCCAACATTAATATATCAATTGATCACATATACAAAAAGTGATTCTTGAAGTGCCTAAAATATCATGCAGAGGGAGGCTATTAAAAATTTTTTCTCAAACATTTTAGAAATTAATGGGTTATATGGATACTGAAATATGACGACTTTAACTTGAGTTTGTATAACAAAATGAATATTCCTGTCTCTCTCTCTCTCTCTCTCTCTCTCACACACACACACACACACACAATCAAATTTGAATTTAGAATATAGAGAAAAAAACAAGTTTTTGCTATCAAAGAATAAGCTTTATTTTGCTTTATTTATAGGACCCAAATTGGTTTTATGAGAAAAGGAAATAAATAAAATGATTTAGCGAAGTCTCAAAAGTCTCGGACATGTGCCCACTATTTGAATTACTTTATATTTTAAGACAAAAGATAAAATATCTTGATGTCTGTAAGTGTAGTTTAAAATCAGAAATATCAAAAAAATTTAAGAAATTGTTGCACAAGAAAAAATTAATGTTTTGATTATATCAAATATACATGTTTATATAAATTGAATTTAAATATAATTAAACATATACAAATATTAATGATAATACTGTTAAGAAAATTACTTGCTTTTTTGCATTTTAGTATTAAAATAGCAGAGAAAAACAGAAAATTTATAGAATGATAAAAAATGCAATGTAACTAATTTTTTTTTAATTCAAGGTAATTATTGTATTTTAATTAAGCAAATGAGTTTTAGATAAATTTAAAAGATGACATTTTAAAGTAAGACAACTCTTTTATGAATAAAACTTTTAAAGAAAAATATTTTATTACTTTTAAAAACAATTAATATTATCTACCTAAATACATTACTGAAAATTCTCCGGGGTTCATTAATTCTTCTTTTTCTAATTTCTTAAGACAGAATATTAGAATTTAGAATTTAAAATCTGAGATCTTTCTTGTTATTTAATATAAGCATTTAATTCTATAATATTTTAACACTTATATAAATTAAAATTATACAAATATTGCTTTAGCTATATCCTGCAAATTTTGCTGTCTTCTCAATTGATTTTCTAACATCTTCTATAAGTAATCAGTTTCAATATTTTATTACTTCATATATATATATTTTCTTTCATAAAAATAACCCCCTCAAAATTACATTCTCCTTCTTGTTACAGAAGAATATAAGATGCTATGCAGTCTCTATTTCTCCTCCTTTTTAAAAAATTTAAGAGTATATTCTGGAAATCACTCTCTATCAGTTTATAGATATTTCCTTCTCCTGTTTTTATCTACACAGCACTACATTGTGTGCATGTATTTAAGATACTGATTTTAGCACTAAAGTATTTCTCAGTTATGTTTTTAGATGACTTAAAAATTAAGAATGTTTGTTAAAATTTATTAAAATTATTTGTAGCACATATGGCAAAAAGTGTATGTTTTTCCCCTCAGAACTATTGATATATTATATATTTGTACATTTTTCCAACTTTGAATTACTGGATTTAATCTCACTTAGTCATCCTGTATAATTTGTTTTCTTATGCTGTCTTTTATGATATTATATTTAATATTTTACATGAATATTTTTTCATGATATTGGCTTAATTCATTTATATAGTCTTTATTTGATTTAAGCGTCAGTATCTTCATTATTTATGAAACATTATGATTGTTTCATTTTAGAAATGTTTGGGGAAAATTTATAGTGTATTAGTACTATCTTCTCTTTAAAAGTTTGGCTAAATATCTTAACATAATCATATAAAGGAAAAAAAATCTTCATACAAAAACCAAAATACATTTGTAGGAGCAAAATTTTCATTTAGATACACTCAATCCAAATAACCTAGGGCTTTGATTTTCCGAATAAATGAGAAAGTCGATTAATCACAAAGGTCATTTTAAAAAAGAGGTAATAGGTCAGAAAAGAGAGAATATACTAACCTGCTAGCTTTGAAGATTGAGGATGGCCTCAGGAGCCAAGGAATGTAGGTAGCCTATACAAATGGAAAAAGAAAAGAAAAAATTAATAGAATATCTGCTAAAGTCTCCAGAAGGCACACGTCTCTAAGACTTCTGACTTCTAAACCTATAATAATAAATATGCCTGGTTTCAAATCATTAAATTGTGTTAATTCATTTTAGCAGTAATAGGAAACAAGTACAAATTTCCTGAATGGAGACCAACTAGATAACTATACATTTACCGTTCACTTCAAGAACGCTGTTGGGTAGTTACGAAAACTGATGGACTTGGTTTAGAAAGTGAGTGAATATATGCTATACAAAATGGCACAATATTTTGGTAGAACTGGTTTTCTCTGAATTAGCCAGTAACATAAAAGAAAGATTCATCTAGGATTTTCTTAACTCTACTGAGGAATTATGGAGCTTACAGATTCTAAGAACTTACAAGACAACAGTGAAGGACTGTAGTTACAGTAAACTTAGGTGAAATTCTGAGTTTGGTCCTCATTTGTTACCAAGAAAACAAAAGCTTTTGTACATTCATATTGTTGTAGCTATTCTTTAATATTGTTTTTACAACTGCATTTATACTTTTTAACATCCAGAATCTTAGAACTTAAGGTTTTGTTCTTTGAGGATCATGCTACCTAAAAGGGCTAAATTAGAAAAACATAGCTCACAAAGCAGCTCTTCAGTCTTTATTTCTTTAATAAGATTGATTTTGACATTTCTCAGAATTTCAAAGAGTTAATGAAAAATTAATAGTTATTTAAACCCAATTTACAAGAAAATAACTAAATTAAGCTTTTTAAAAATTAGATTTCTAGGAGCAATGTGATTATATTTGGATGGATTCATAGAAGTGCAATTTTATTGTAACATAATTTAGAAAACTGGTGGTACTCTTTTATCTAGGTATCACACATACAAATAGTTCCTAAGTCCTTTCCTTTGACAAAACTTCAAAGCAAGTGTAGAATCAACTTTAAAGATTCCTTAGTAGAACAATTAGCACTTCTAGGTCTTCTTCTAATTAATCACTGGGGACACTTGACTAATGTGGATTTAACTCCTAATTCAAAAAGTTTTCTTTAAACTCTAGTACAACTTTAATGTTTTAAATAGTCACTCTTTAGAATTGCATGGTTCAAGACTAATAAATTTATTTTTGAAGAGGTAAATTTATGTTAACATTTTACCAAGTGAAATGTCAACACCCCTTAGAGCTATTATGGCTACCACAACATCTACTGTCTCTGGAATCATTTAAAAAATCAGAGTTAAAATTAATATTAATCATGCATTTTTTCAAAGACATAAAAGAACATATTAATTGACAGTTGGTTAATTTTTCCTTCAGAATTACTAAAAGTGTCACTAAAGAGATATTGCTACTTAAAATATGTGTTTAAACATTTCTGTTAATTTATTTTTAACTTGGTTAAAAAATCCACATAGAATCGTATTTTTTGAAAATAGAATTAATTACAAAATATGTCTTAATTTGTACTTTCCGTCATTGTACATATCCGAATATTAGATCAATTATTTTGTGTTAATGACTTTTAATCTACTATTCAAAGTAAATTTACATAAGTAACTTGGAGTCCCTTATATCACTGACTTTCACACATTTCAATGTTAATTAATTATATTTAGACTTTTATTTTAATTTTATATCCTTTTACTAGCATATTCTGAGTGTTGAGGTTCAAGGCTACTCATAAGCAGAGGCAGGCATAAGTTTGCAGCTACAGGATTTGCAGTAACATGAGAGCAAATCTAAATCCATCAACTCAAGAAATAGAGAGCATCTACCATGTGAAAAGCACTTTTCTAGGATTTGGAGAAACAGTGATAAGAAAAGCATAGACCTCCTGCTTTTATGGATCTTTTATGGTTCTTATAGTCTAGTGACTGTGGGTCAGCAAAAGGACTCCCTCAATAACAGGTTTGAGGAAAGCTGCTGACCTCTGCATTGTTTCATGGATTACGATTTGTTTAGGCAATTCTTGCTCAAACTACACATACATGGTTATGGAAGACTATTGTAATTAATAACATTAATTTACATTTCAAAATGAGTTGTAAGGTAATTTATATTAAAACAATTGCAGAAACAATCACCTGTGTGAAGTACTTCAAGAACAGAATAAACAATGTAATTACTGTGAACTAGAATGAAACTACTAGTTTCTAAACATCACTGCAAATATAAAAACAGATCAGAAGGCTATTTATAGTTGAAATCTGCATTGTCATTGGACCTTATACTGTCATACTATTTTATAGAGATTTAAAGCTGGTTATATGAATTAATTCTGGGTAAAGAATGGAATCATATGTTGCAAGCCCTATTGTATAAGACAATAATAAAGCAATAAATAGACATTTATTTATAAATATCTAATGTTACCGATAGTGTTATTACTTACAAACAATTTTTCTAACCTTAGATTTAGACAGCATCTCAGTATTAAGTGAAATGAACTGAAAAGTAATTATTATCATTCTGGTGATAAAGTTACGTTTTTTATAATATCCGCAATTTATATGCACAATAACATAAATTATCTGGAAAAATACCATTGAGGATCCATGTTATTCAACAAAAGTCCCTAGCCAGTGCCAGTTGTTCTGCTAACAATAGCTATTTAACAGGTTACAAGTGTAAGTAAAATACCTGAGGAAATCTTAGATCATAATGTGAAGGAATAATCCAAACAATGATGTTTAGTATTTTCTTGTATCAGTTGGCTGTCCTGCAATGATTCAACTAAGAACAGTCTGTGCTTATTATCCAGAAAAGAAATGACACAGAAGAAATTTTAGGGTAAAGGGAAACTACATTATGAGCAAAAGTAAAGCTTCACCCATGATAGAAAGAATTTCCAGGGCTTGGAAGAAGGATGAAAAATAATGTAATGAAGCTGGTAGGGTATGAAAAGAGGCAGCTAACTCCGGTGGGTCTTTGCCTTACGTGATTGGAGCTACCATTCAGCTGGTATAAAATTATACCAACTATAATTTTAGCAACCGCTACCTATCCCTTAGTCTGTGAATTGCATGAGTGTCAACTTAGAGAACACAAACCATTTAGTCTTCTTTTGATAAGTATCACACAGTGCCTTTATCAAAGTATTAGCTGAGTTAGCTGGCTTTTCTTTAAGTGTCTATTCTTTCACGAACATTGAGCATATCTTCCATTGGCCATTGCAAAGGGATGATAATTAGGCACATCTTAAGACTTTGCTGTATTCATAAGAAAATTATCTCATGAGGACACCCCTCATTTCTGCTAAACTGCCACTAACACTTTTAAAGACTCAAGTTATTCACAAGTATCTAAGATAAAGAGTGGGCCCATGTGCCTGGTCTACTAGTGGTGGCAGAAATGAATGGCTCAGGAACCTGTCCATATGCGGAGCTAAATGGACCCAACTCAACATCATTCCCCCACCCACGTGCCACACTAAAAAAAATAATAAAAGATTTCTATTTCTGAGTCATGTTCAAAATTAATTAAAATGATGTTTGTATGAATCCATTATGACATTAAACCAATTCCACAAAGTAGTCTAGGGAAAACCTCATGTTATCAGATCCCCTCTTACGTCCTGCCATTTCTCAAAAAAAGATGTTCATTGCAAAGTGATATGAGCACTGGAAAGGGACTAATTTCAATTTGATTCTAACTGGATGAGTGACATGAGTAAGTGATTCTAAGAATTTGTTTCTTTTTCAGTAGTATGGAATTTAATTAGTTCTCAGTATGTTCGGGAAGATTGAATGAGAAACATGCATATATTTCTGTGTATGTGTATATAAATATAAAGCATAACAATCATAATATGATACCACCCATAAAGTCATTATCTAATTTAAAAACTAAAACATTGACACTTGCATCTCCCCCATTGCAACATCTTTCCTGAATTGTGTATTTTTTCCTTTCGATTTAAAATTTTTTCTCTCATATGTCTGCATAAGATTTTATAGTTTTCCTTGTTTTAAGCTTTTTAAATAATATATTGTAGTTGTAGATTTTGTGCTTTGTTTTTCTTGCTTAACTTATGGTTCTAAAAATCAGTCATGTGTTGGGCATGTATAATTTGTTTATTTTTAATCTATTTGATACTCGACTATATAAATTTCAGTTTGTGTATTGACTCCTTTGTCTATAGTTATTCTGTAATTTCTGTTTTTGCTATTACAAAAATAATGCTGCTTTAAATTTTATTTTGTATAGTTTTTTGAGGCGTGTGTGTGGGTTATTCTAAGGTAAATAATAAGAAAATATTGCTGCCATAAGATTGTCACATCCTCGAATTTACAAGATAATGCCAAATCATTTTCCAAAGTAATTGTACCTATTCATACTACCAGTATGAGTATATTGGTGCCCACATAACTGCTTAGCCTTGCAAAGCTTTGTATGATCTAACAATAATTTTTGCCCATCAAATGGAATAAAATGAAATCTCAGTGCGCCTTTAATTTGCATTTCTTATGCTTAAGAATTGTTTCTTTTTTAACCATTTATATTTTACTTTTGTGGAAATGCTTGCTTATTATTTTTCCCTCCATTTTTTCTTATTGGATTGCTTTTCTCATTAACTTATAAGAATTTTATATGGTTTAGATACTAACGATTATATTATGAAAATATCTTCTTCAGTTTGTTGTGTATTTTCTACTTTATCTTGCAATGGATAAAAGTTTTAAATTTGATTGTGTTAAAATTAACGTTTTTAAATTTTATAATCTGTATCTTTAATGACTTATTTATAAAATTTTCCTTTACATAGATGTCATAAAGATATCTCTCTATATTTTTTCTATTTTTTGCACACATACATTAAGTCATTTTATCATTTTTAGTGATAAAATGCAGTTATCTCTGAAAGAAATGTATTAAGTAATAAGCTCCCATGTTTATAGTTGTAGCTTGCATGGTGCCCAATAGATGTCACTCTGTTTTCCTTGAAATTTTTAAATATCCATCAGTGCCCCTGTTAATTCATGGTAGTGCCCCAAGGCACTTTGGCACCCAGTTTTAGAACTGCAGTTTTAAAAGTCATAAATTGAATGAAAATGGTAGCAATGGTGGAGGTTTTTAAAGAGCTATTTATAGGTCCCTGGACAGCATCTTTTTTTCAATTAAGGCAGGAAACTTTTTGCCCTATGTCATAACCTGAGTCTGCAACTTCCTCTAATTGGGGTGAGTAAGAGGCTTCGTTATGTACATAATAGCTAAGAATATAGTAATAATGGCTTAAATAATGGTTACTTTTAAACTGCTAACATTGAGAAGACAAAAATAAAAATGCATTGAAAAGGATAGAGGTTTCAGTGTAATTAGCAAGAAATAATGAAATGATTTGATGGGGCCGCTCAGTTTTGTATAACTTCAGTGCTTTCAATCTAAATGCAGAACATGGCTGTTGTAATCTAGCCTTCATATGGCTTCCCTGAAGAAGTTTTAGTTTATCTGGCCTCTTGAGAAACACATTTGGCATTGTAATACGTTTTGCATCCATGTTCTATCTCCAAGGATGATTTGACGAAATCACACATAAATTTATTTTCAGGGCACACAATTTCCCTTTTAGGGAGCTATCTATGCATCCCACAGAGGCAGTGAGTGATACAATAATCACATGTGGTTATTCAGTAAGTGAGGTCCTCATAGATCATATCTGTATGTCACTATGTATATAATTTTGTTAATCACTAGACATATTAGACAAGAAATTTGAGGGCCTTAACTACAGACTAAAATCTGAGGAACCTTAACTAAATCTGAGGAACCCTAACTACACACTAGGAATTTATGTCAAATAAACATTTAAATGTTGTATTTACCATTTAAATATCTGCATAGCAAATCACTGAAAAAAGGAAAAAATATACATTTTGGGAATATTTTAAACCAAGAAGAATTTCTTTTTCTGGTTCATTTTTTTTTTTTTTCTCGCTCCCACAGGCAACTTACCTTTATCTCTTTGTGATTTTTATTTCTGGTTAAAATATACAGAAATCATTAAGCAGATTCATAGAGCTGAAGATCAAATTGTATTAAGAGATGTGATGGGACTCAATATGACCTTATCGAGTGAGGTGAGCCATTCATTAATTCAGATAATGGAGCTTATTATCATAATCTTTTGCTTATGCTATTGTTGAGCTTAATATTCATATTTGCATATGCATATTGAGATAATATCATTTCATTAATTTCTGAACTGAACACTAATCCTCCTAAGAGTAATTGTGAAAGTTTTAGATTGCACTATTTTTAACTATATATTTGTATGTTATCTTCATATATACTTGAATAACTTATAAGCAATTGAAACTTCCAATTACAATATACTATTGCAGGGAATCAACTAATATATACCCATATCCATTCGCCATAGCAGATAATTTTTGTAAGTGTCCAGCACAGTTCTTAGTATGTAGAGGATGTTTAAATCTGCTACGTTCCTTTTCTTTCTTGATTATTAATATTTTTTCCTACTGCTATTTGTGTAATGATTCCTTCCTTTTTTGCTCCAATCCTTACAATCCTATTCTTAACATAGCAACAGAAGAATGTTTTTAAACATAAACCAGATGATGTCACTCCACCCCACGAAACTTCCACTGTTCTCTGTTACACACAGAAAGTAAGAAAAAAATATATCAAAAATCTACAAAGACCTACAATAACCTCATCCAGGCTCTCCCTGAAATTTCATGTAATGTCCAACCACAAGGCCTTGCTGGCTCTCCTTCAATCTCTCCAGCCTTTTTGCTACATTAAGTTAGACTGAGATTTGGCTGAGGTATTTTTTTTTTTCATATTTTGCCTTTTCCTAGATTGCTCTTCCAACAGATATTCACAATTCCATCATCACTTCTATATATGTGCTAAAATGTTTCCTTGTCCAAAGTAGCTTCAGTGATCAACTGATCTAGAATATAATCTCGATCAAAACTTTCTTTTCCTTTTCCTCACTGCTTGATATTTATATCAAATGTTTATTTGTGTATTTTACATATTTGTTTGTTTTCTGCACTAACATTATGATGATCATACTATTTAATGCCCAAACAAAATACTTTTGTGAATGACAGAGAAAGCTAAAATAATTATAAGTACATAATTTTTGACATAGGCACTACTGACAAACAACAGTTGGCGTTATGATAGTGTTGAATCTATGAAATAGTACTATTCAAAAGCTATTTTCTAAAATAGAATTTTCTAAAAATAAAAACAGCATATTACATGAAAAATAAAAAAATTTATATTTATTATTGGAAGATTTAAAATAGTGTAAGTAATAATTTATTTAATATATTTTTGATCCTTTAATCAATTGTATAGTATCTAACTCTATTATAATGTCAATGGTATTTGTTCAAAATATTTTAATGTCTATTTTTAATTTGCCTAAAAATTATCTTCAATGAAAATTTTTGGTTAATAAATTTGAAAATACTGAAACTCTCACCTGAGTCTCTATAAATCCTAAATTTTTACTTGAAAAATAATTTCTCTCTAGAGAATGAAGTAGCTTGTAATCTTGGAGAAATTCCTACTAAATAAATGATACTATCAACTCTATTTTCTTCAAATAGAAATATATAAATTTTTCAGCTTATATATTTTTGCAGGTGCTATGCTTTTGCCTCCAATTATAATTTTTGACAAATATTTTAGAAGTCAAAACTTGTCTTCTATTTTGTTATTTATAGACTGTGCTCAAAAACCTCGATACTATCACATCATAGGCAATTTCAGTTTGATTTCATTCTGGTGCAGAATATAAGTTTGTTCAAGTAAAACTGGAGCCACTTTAAATGATTCTTCCACAGACTGAGATATTCCCAAGCCAACTTTGCTGAATTTCAAAATGAAATGTTGTTATTCTTTGTACCCTCATTTTATTAGTTCATTTTTACTTTGTGTTTATAGAAAATTTTAATATTTTTATTTTTTCTTTTGGATTTTAATTTACTAAACGTAATTTTTAAAGGTGAATTTTGTGAGGCTGCATTCATTATATGTTTTAAATAAAGACATATAATTAATTTTGAGAACTACAATAAAAATTAGAAAACTATTAAAAATGCAGTATCAGTACACTACATTTAGGCTGCTTAAAGTTAGTTCTTCTAAGTGTTATGTACTTTAAAACTCTAGTTTATCAATTTGTTTTGTTTTGTTTTGAGAGACATCATAGCAGACTTGATGTAAAAATTATTTGGTTTTATCATTTTGACAGTGAGTAAAATATACAGAATAATATATAGAATAAAATATTTGTACATTTTCACAACTGCTTTTTTAGGATGTAATTTTGTGTTAGTTGTGTAGCACGACCAATTAAGATTTCTTAACCCAGTAATTTCAGATTTCACAGTGAATGCTACACCAAAATTTTTATTTGAATTATCAACACACACAAAATAATTTTGTGTTAAACTTTTAAACTGAATTTTCAATAACATTCATAATGATATTAAATGTTCTCCCTTTACAGAATAAAGTTCCATGAGCTTTATTCCTTAACCTTTATTGATATACACAATTAATGAAGCATGTGAGTAATAAATTGAAATTACTTAACTGGTGAGGAATGTTTTTTTGCTAGCAGAACAAACACATTAACAGCAGTGTCTTCAATTTTCATGCATGAACAAGAAAATTTGGAAGCAAAACTGAATACATTTAATTTAGAACAATCATTTTTATTTGAAAACTCATGTTGCACAGAATGATATATAAATTAATTTTCTGAAGATACATGCATTAAATCAGGGCTTTCAGGCACAGTCTGCTTCAAACTTTGGAAACATTGCTGAAGTTGCTTATCAGCTTAAGGAGATTTTGGGCTGAGATGATAGGGTTTTCTAGATATACAGTCATGTTCTGCAAACAGGGACAATTTGACATCCTCTCTTCCTATTCGAATACTGTTTATTTCTTTCTCTTGCCTGATGGCCCGAGCCAAAACTTCCGATACTATGTTGAGTAGGAGTGGTGAGAGAGAGTATCCTTGTTTTGTGCCAGTTTTCAGAGGGAATGCTTCAAGTTTTTGTCCATTCAGCATGATATTGGCTGTGGATTTGTCATAAATAGCTCTTATTATTTTGAGATACGATCCATCAATATTAGTTTATTGAGAGTTTTTAGCATAAAGGGCTGTTGAATTTTGTCGAAGGCCTTATCTGCATCTATTGAGATAATTGTGTGGTTCTGTTTATGTGATGGATTATGTTTATAGATTTGCAGATGTTGAACCAGCCTTGCATCCCTGGGGTGAAGCCAGTTGACTGTGATGGAAAATAAAAGAGAAAAAAATAAAAATGAAAAAAATATGTTGTAAGCATTCAGTAAGAACAAGCTGAAATTACGTGTATATATTTAAAAAGCCCAAAAGCAGCTTTGGCAATCGACAAAAGAAAAAATGACTCCATAACTTGATCAACTGTTTATCCTCACTTGCAAAGAAAACAAACTCAAACAAATGCAAAAAAAAAAAGAAAGAAAAAAATCAGTAAGAAAACACAGACATCTAAAAGAAAGGTAGGCAACAGTCTTGAATAGGAGAAAAAGAGGAGCTCCAAATGGCTGATATACATTTGAAAAGGCATCCAACTTCATTTATTGTCAAGGAAATGCAAATAAAAACACAGTGCCACACCACTTTCACTATAAGGTAAAATAAAATAGGTTAGGTAGAGTGAACTTAGGAATTAAAAAAAGAAGCAAATGTTGGTGCAGTTATGAGCAAATAGAACTTTCATATACTGTTGAGAGTGTATTCTGGTACAAGAACTTGGAAAACTTAGTAACTGCTAAAGCTAGAAGTTTGTATATTCTATGACCCAGTAATTTCAGTTAGGAATATATTAATAAGAAATGCATACCTGTGTCCGCCATAATTTGTTAATAGCCCCAACTGGAAACTACTCAAATGTTTATCAACAGTAGAATGGATAAATTGTGGGATATTCACACAATTGAATCCTATATAGCAGTGAGAATGAACATAGCAGTATGGATGAATTCTGCAAACCTAATGTTGAAATAAAGATGCCAAATACAAAAGAGCACATATTGTACAATTCACACATGTAAATTCCCTGAACAGGCAAAATTAATCTATGTACTTAGAAGCAGGATTAATGGTATACCTATAGGGTAGGAGAGTGGTGACCAGAAGAGAGGATTCTGGGAAGCTAGGAAAAAAACAAAACAAAACAAACAAAAAACAAACAAACAAAAAAAACTTTTTGATGTACTGTTGCATTCCATTTGCCAGTATTTTACTGAAAATTTTTGCATCAGTTTCCATCATGGATATTGGCCTGAAATTTTCTTTTTAGTTTTGTCTCTGCCATATTTTGGTATCAGGATGATGTTGGTCTCATAAAATGAGTTAGGGAGGATTCCCTTTTTGTATTGTTTGGAATCGTTTCAGAAGAAATGGTACAGGCTCCTCTTCGTACCTCTGGTAGAATCTGGCTGTGAACCCGTCTGGCCCTGGACTTTTTTTGGTTGGTAGGCTATTAATTGCTGCCTCAACTTCAGACCTTGTTATTGGTCTATTCATGACTTCAGCTTCTTCCTGGCCTAGACTTGGGAGGTGCAAGTGTCCAGGAATTTATCAATTTCTTCTAGATTCACTGGTTTATTTGCATAGAGGTGTTTGTAGTAATTTCTGATGGTAGTTTGTATTTCTGTGGAATTGGTGGTGATATCATCCCCTTTTTCATTTTTTATTGCATCTATTTGAATCTTCTCTTTTTTCTTTTTTATTAGTCTGGCTGGTGGTTTGTCTATTTTGTTGATCTTTTCAAAAAACTAGCTCCTGGATTTATTGATTTTTTGAAGGATTTTTTGTGTCTCTATCTCCTTCAGTTCTGCTTTGATCTTAGTTATTTCTTGCCTTCTGCTAGCTTTTGAATTTGTTTGATCTTGCTATTCTAGTTCTTTTAGTTGTGTCATTAGGATGTCAATTTTATACCTTTCCTTGCTTCTCTGGTGGGCATTTAGTCCTCTAAATTTGCCTCTAGACACTGCTTTAATTGTGTCCCAGAGATTCTGGTACGTTGTATCTTTGTTCTCATTGGTTTCAAAGAACAACTTTATTTCTGCCTTCATTTCATTATTTATCCATTATTATTCAGGAGCAGGTTATTTAGTTTCCATGTAGTTGCATGGTGTCAATGTGCAAAAATTTCAAGCATTCCTATACACCAATAATAGACAAACAGAGAGCCAAATCATTAGCAAACTCCCATTCACAATTGCTACAAAGAGAATAAAATACCTAAGCTTACAAATAGCAAGGGATGTAAAGGACCTCTTCAAGGAGAACTACAAGCCACTGCTCAACGAAATAAGAGAGGACACAAACAGATGGAGAAACATTCCATGTTCATGGTTAGGAAGAGTCAATGTCGTGAAAATGGCCATACTGCCTAAAGTAACTTATAGGTTCAATACTATACCCACCAAGCTACCAATGACTTTCTTCACAGAATTGGGAAATAAAAAAAAAAAATCTTAAACTTCACATGAAACCTAAAAAGAGCCTGTATAGCCAAGACAATCGTAAGAAAAAAAAAAAAAAAAAAGCCGGAGGCGTGTAGCTACCTGGCTTCAAACTTTATTATAAGGCTATTGTATTTAAAAAGGCATGGTACTGGTACCAAAACAGAAATACAGACCAATGGAAGAGAACAGAGGCCTCAGAAAGAATGCCACACAACTATAATCATCTGATCTTTGACAAACCAGACAAAAACAAGCAATGGGGAAAGGATTCCCTATTTAATAAATTTCCCTATTGAGAAAACTGGCTAGTCACATGCAGAAACCTGAAACTGGATCCCTTCCTTGTACCTCATATAAAAATTAGCTCCGGATGGATTAAAGACTTAAACATGAGGCCTAACATCATAAAACCTCTAGAAGAAAACCTAGACAATACCATTCAGGACATAGGCATGGGCAAGCACTTCATGACTAAAACACCAAAAACAATTTCAACAAAATAGACAAATGGGATCTAATTAAACTTAAGAGCTTCTGCACAGCAAACGAAACTATCATTAGAGTGAACTGGCAACCAACAGAATAGGAAAAAATTTTGCAATCTACCCATCTGACAAAGGGCTAATATCCAGAATCTACAAAGAATCTACAAAGAACAAATTTATGAAAAGAAAAGAAAAAAAAATCAAACCCATCAAAAAGTGGGCAAAGGATATGAACAGAGACCTTTCAAAAGAAGACGTGTATACAGCCAGCAAACATATGAAAAAAGCTCATTATCACTGGTCATTAGAGAAATGAAAATTAAACTGTATTGAGGTACCACCTCACGCCAGTTAGAATGATAATCATTAAAAAATCAGGAGACAACAGATGCTGGAGAGGATGTGGAGAAACACAAATGTTTTTACACTGTTGGTGGGAGTGAAAATTAATTCAACCATTGTGGAAGACAGTGTGACAATTCCTTAAGGATCTAGAAATAGAAATACCACTTGACCCAGCAATCTCATTACTGGGTATATACCCAATAAATCATTCTATTTTAAAGATACATGCACACACATGTTTATTGCAGCACTGTTCACAATAGCAAAGACTTGGAACCAACCCAAATGCCCATCAATGACAGACTGGATAAAGAAAGTGTGGCACATATACACCATGGAATACTATACAGCCATAAAAAAGGATGAGTTCATGTCCTTTGCAGGGAAATGGATGAACCTGGAAACCATCATTCTCAGCAAACTGATCACAAGAACAGAAAACCAAACACTGCATTTTTTCACTCATAAGTGGGTGTTGAACAATGAGAACACATGGACACATGGAGGGGAACATCACACACCAGGGCCTGGGGGGTGAGGAAGGCTAAGGGAGGAATAGCAGGGGGTGGGGGGATTGGAGAGGGATAGCATTAGGAGAAACACCTAATGTAGTTGACAGGGGAATGGATGCAGCAAACCCTGACCATGGCACATGTTTACATATGTAACAAATCTACATGATCTGCACATGTACCCCCGAACTTAATGCATAATAAATAAATTTTAAAAATATGATAAAACTTTGGAAACAGATATTATTCTTTTTTCAGTAGATTCGTGTCTTCTAATTTTCTCATAGTAATATCACAGTGTCCCCATACGTGATGCTGAACATGGACACTATTATTTTTACCTGTTGTTTTAGTGTTCCCTAAAACTGCTCTCTGGCGTGGGGTTTGGGGAACCCCTGTTTTCACCCTATTGTGAACTCTGCATGTGAGAGATCTAGGTTGTATGTTCCTTATGAGAATCTAATGCCTGATGAGCTGAGGTGGAACAGTTTCATTCTGAAACCATCCCCCTGCCACGTCCATGGAAATATTGTTTTCCACAAAACCAGTCCCTTGTGCCAAAAAGGTTGGAAACTGCTGCCCTAAAACACAAACCCTAGGCAAAATTTTTACAGTAACTATTTTATTGATTGTGCAATTCAAGAAATGCTTGAGGTTGGGGAGAGGATAAGACATTAGTAGGGGAAGGAGGCAAAACAAATATAAGGAGTGGCATTGCTAACCAGGTCGGAACATGGGGACAGCAATTGCTTTGTCTAGTGAGCCATCTTCAAAGGGCCTCTCTGTTTACCTTGGGAGAAGCAGGGAGAAAAAAACATCTAAATAGCTTCTCTTCTGCCTTCAATGTTCACTCCTGAGAGCATTAACATTAACTTCTGCAGCATCTTATACTTAAGCAGTAACCAGAAACCCAGGTACAGAAAAAGAAGGACTTCCAGTGTAGACTGAAAGTGAGGCATTCATAGGGCATATCCAGCAAGGCTTTCAATCTGTTGAAACGAGATTGGGTACAAGATGGGAATATTACCAGCCATTGAGTGCCACCCCATTGAGAAAGCAAAGCCAGTGTGCAGAAATGGTTAATGCATATACTGAATTTGGTACAATCCATTCTTTGTGCAGGTCAGATCTGCTCACACTGTACTATGATATTTAATCCTCACCTTCAATTCTTCCTGAGGAGAAGCATGAAAATTCAGTCTTTAAGTATTATTGTTAACTGCTGCATCCTTAAACAAATAGCACATAGACAACTTTTTACGGTGTTATCTAATGAAGCTACAGATGGCCACTTTCAGCTATAATTTTGGTTCTTGCTTAATGGGGTGATTCAGACCTTGGATTTGGGGTTTATCACCCCTAAGTTACTTTGAGCTTCTGGGCATGTGTTCTATGCAATTACTAGTTTTGATTATCACTAGATACAAAAGCGTCAAGAGAGATTGCAGTGAATCTACTTCATTCCAGAAATATTCCTTTTTGCCCTCACTGTGTAGTAGCAACTATAGCGTCTCATGATTATCAAGATAGATGACTCCCACTAGTATATTCCAGGTGCACCAGGATTAATAGCTCAAAATTCATACATTTCTTCTCCACTTGGAAAATAACATCTCTAAACTAGCAAAGTCTAAGACGGATGGAAAGCACTAAATTTCGAACAAGAGAATATGTTTAAAATAACTGGGAATAATGGCAAGCATGGGATCCCATTTCTACTGCTTGCCTCCCAGACCTATGCATCAGCTGTTGGTTCAGAGCATATAGTGTGCATTAGGAGATAACACCCTGGGATTTTTCCTCTGA
This sequence comes from Cebus imitator, assembly GCF_001604975.1. Lineage (NCBI taxonomy): Eukaryota > Metazoa > Chordata > Mammalia > Primates > Cebidae > Cebus > Cebus imitator. Next base: position 3,458,078 of record NW_016107428.1, read on the forward strand.
GCTGGCTCCTTAATTGAGTCTTTATTCTATCAGTGTAATGAAATACAAGTAGTAAGCCCCCCAAGTCTTGTGATTATCTATTCGTCATCATACCTCTTTTGTAATAAAATAGGTTCCTTATTCTAAAGCAATGCCACATGAAATGCTCTGTTGAGATTTCAGGCTTTTTTTAAGCCCTCAACTGACGGTATTGATTGAATAACTGTGCAAAAAAATGCAAACTCATGTCTAGAATGTACATTTGTTCTGATAAGGACAATCACTATCCCTTTCCTGGTGAAAGGGGCCTTGTTTCATTGATCTGTCACCAAGTGGCTGCTTAAACTCCCACAAAGTAGTGCCATATGGAGTACTCTGCAATGATATGCACTGCTCTCAGGCTGGACATTCAGCAATGGTAGCAATAGATCAGCCTTGGTGAAGACGAATACATCTTAGTAGCCTCATGCCTAGCCGTAATCCTTCTGCTATGACCACCCTAGTTATGCGCATTGCAATAGTCATCCTGCTTACCTTGTTGAAGAGATGCTCCCTGTAGATGGGTTCTCCTTGGTAGAAATTAATATTAGTACACTTATCTGCCTATATTGTGCCTAGTCCTATAGGATCTTCCATATACTTCCTTCCCAGAGTCCTTCGTTCTGACTTATTAGTCTTATTCATTTGAGGACTCTGACCATTGAGTCATGCCACTGCCACAACCCAGGAATCAATAGATTATCTGCATCTTTTGTCAACTCTCAGTTCATGTAAAGTAATGACTGAGTTCACTGCTCAAAGCTCTGCTCACCAGGAGAAGTTGCCTTTGTTGCTGTCTCTAAGGCCAACCCTGAGTGGAGCTGAAATGTGGCAGTGGTTCACTTCAAGCTTGCAACCAACATTTTGGGCTGTCTCATCTGTTAATGACATCAATTTCTTTCCTTCTCTGATTTGCATATGTGAACTGCCTGTCACACATTTTGCTTTCTGTGATGTGCTTATAAATAAGCACATCATTTGCTTATTTATAATATTTATTGCTTTTCCCTTTAAAATAAAATGTAAGCTCTATGAAGGTTACTTTTTATATTTTTTAATAACTGATAGGTCTTGCTTGCTTAAAAGGATGTGGCATATAGTGCTATATGCATTCAATAAATGTTTGGTAAAAGAATGAATAGATGAACTCTCCCTATATCCTTTCCCTGCTTCAATTTTGTTCATAGTACTATCACAATGCAACATTATACATTATACTATAATTTTTTTTCAGTCTTTCCCTCCTCCACTAAAACATAAAAGACACAAGAGGTCTGCTTTGTTTAAGGCATTATCCCCTGCACCTATAGAAAAGCCTGCTTTGACAAATATTTGTTGCATTAATTAGGAAATGGGCAATGTTTTTTTCATTTCCTGACTATCAGCAAGTAACACTTAGTGCACTGTATGTTATATAAGAGGTGCTCAGTGAAAAAGCAGTGATACAAAACAAATGCATTAAAATTCTAAATAGCATGTGGCTCAAAGGTGGCCTCTCTCAATACTACTCTGATCTTTCAGAAGTCAAATGGACAAGACCCAACAAGATAACTTTGCCTCCTTAAACTTGCTCCTCAGGAAGTTTCAGAGGAAAATTCAAATGATTTATCAGCCACAAAGACTAGAAATTGTTATTTTATTTATACACATAGCTTTTATTTCAAATCCTGTTGGCTTACAGTTTGTTTCCATGATTCCTATTACTTTATTTCATTAGGAAAAAATATATGTATCAAAAGCCAATATCTTCTGAAGTGATGTGAGAAGCTATGCGGCTCCTTTGTACCTTTACTTCACCTCACACGTAGAAAGAATTACATCGCTAAAGGACACCACATTTTAAAAAACACTGTTGTATTTTATTATATGCATATCTGGAATAGAATATCTGACAAGAGAACGGCCATGGACAATTTCTCCTATCATTACATGGAAGATGAATATGGAATTAATTTTCATTTTTGACACATTATATTGAGATTTTTAAATTCATTCTCTGTAAGTTGGGTTTGGAAGAAGTCTAATTTCATGGTATCATTTGAGGACAGCTCTATGAATATTTGTGACAAATGAATCTTTTATTTGCCTTGAAAATTATGATTCAATTTGATGAAATGAAAAAAATTTATGGAAAATGTTTAATCATGACTGTCATGTAAGAGCTAAGCTGTCAGCAGGATGCTATGACACCTAGAGTTAGTCACATCCAGCTGAGAGAGGATCCACACAGCTTCTAATAGCTTAGGAAGCTGTGACTTGATATTCTGGTTCATTTAATAGATTCATTGTGTTTCATGTTCTATATGGATTCAATATTTGAAACCAGCCTAAAGATGATTTAATGTTTAATGTCATTATACTCTTTATGCTTCTACTTTTTAAAATGAATGCAGAAATATTTTTCCAAAATTTAAAAAGGCTTTAATTGATACGAACATCATTTTGACCATGAAACTTAAAGAGATGCTTTGTTAAATTAATCAACATGTGATTACTATGATAATGCTATATACCTAGTCTTTTGCTGGGAACTGTAGAGTAATCAATAATATATGGTTTATGTCTTCTACCCCTGAGGAATTCCCAAAGGGAGAGAAAAAAGAAACAGACAAGAAAAACTATGTAACTCTACAATGTAGTGCATGGAACATACTTACTCGTTAAGTTATGTGGCACAGACTAGGAACCGTAGCACTGATTTTAAGTACAATAATTAAATAAAAGTGATTATTTTGCTTTTTTTTCCTCCTTATTGTCTAGGAACTTTTATTATTCTTTCCTTTCATTTATTAAGCCACATGCTCATTATTTCCCTGTTTCTTAGCAATTGCTAGACTTTAATCCAATTGGTCATTTATTACTTTCAATTCAATGCGATTCTTTTAGTCTTTTCCTACTCAATATTTTGACGAAAGTTTGGACAGTATGCCTATTAGCTTTGTAGATGTTACAAAACACAGTAATTTTTACATTTGATAACAAAATTCAAATTTAAACACGAACAAGCAGTTTGCAGAGTTTTAAATAACAAATGCATGTTTAACTGGTGTAAAGTAAGTTTTGTTCTGGGTTACAAAATGCCAATTTCACATGTAAATAAAGGATTTTTTTTAACAATAGCATTATGAAAAAGAATTGAACCTGAGGCCTCATATTCAGCTTAAGACAATATAATATTTTGTCCAAGAGAAGATATATATGTTATGCACATGGAAACTGAGGGTTTAGAGTACCGAGGGTGATGATTCTGTTCTACTATAGAATGTATAAGTTATACCTGAAATCTTGTTTGGATATGGCCTTTTTACTTTCAAAACACAGGAATATAGGATTATTCGTTTAGAGACTCAATATTTTTATCATAAAATGCATGGTTGAAGAGAATATAAGAATACAGGTCGACAAAGAAAATTATAAAGCACTCTAAGCACTGAACTACAGTTTTAGACCCAGATAAGGAAAACTTTTATCAAGAGTCAGAAATGTTCAAAAATTGAGTTGACTACTAGAAGAAAATATTAATGTAGTGGTCTGGAGGTTTTCAAACATGAAGCAGAAAATCAAATACCAGATATGTATTGTAGAAGAAATGCAAGCAATATTTAGTTAGTTGAAATAAATGTCCTTAAGTATTAAATTCAGTGAGTCTATCATATCTTTTATATATATATATATATATATATATATATATATATATGTGTATATATATATATATATATATATATATGTGTATATATATATATATATATGTCCTTTTCATTACCCCCAACCAACAATACATATGTCAGTTCTCACATTGGAACTGCAATCATTTGTTCACCTATTTGCTTTTTATTATTTTTGCATAATATTGTTAAACTGTATTTTTCAAAACTATAGTTACAAGAGAGAACACTAATACACTTCTCTCTTCCAAAACCACCTTTGTAATTTATTATGTGAGGTTTGTTTTCTTTATAACGTGCAGTCTTGTACAAGGTCAGATAACTTAAAACAAACAAATATTTAATAGTTTCATTCACTCTTTGTATTTGCTGACACTTTGATATATTTTCATTCCTCAAAATAATTTAGTAGTTTGACTTTCAAATATTTTTTCAGGGTCTGAAAATATTTGAGACATCGCAAATATTTTTTGAGATATCTCAATCCAAACATTTTTTTCCTTATAAATTTTGTGTAAAGAATATATTTTATTTAAGTATCTTAAAAATATCATTACAGTTTAAATAATGGTTTATTTCACTAAATTTATCTGTATGACCATACTGAGCAAATAAGAGAAATGCAATGCATTATTTTACTCATTAATCACATGAATTGCTTCCAGCTTTGAATCTCTGTCTTCATTGATTATTTATTTTGTTTATTTACTTTTGAGACAGGGTCTCAGGGTCTTGCTATCAACCAGGATGGAGTGTAGTGGCACAATCATAGCTCACTGTAGCCTCAAGCTCCTGAGTTCAATTGATTCTTCCACCTCAGCCTCAGATTAGCTGGCACCTGGGACCACAGACACACACCACCACTCCCCGACGATTTTTTAAATTTGTTTGATTTTTAGTAAAAGACAAGGTCTCACTATGTTGATCAGGCTGATCTCAAACCCCTTAGCTCAAGCGATCATCCTGCCTCAGCCTCTAAGTGCTGGGATTATAGGCATGAGCCACTGCACCCAGCCTGGCCTTATTTTTTTATTCAGAAACTGAATATACCACTTTGAAACAAGATAATACATTGACTTCTAGTAACATATTTCTTCTGAACAGGTGCTCCTAACAAAAGCTGGAAATGACTATACTTTGGCACCTGCTGAAGGTCTGCACCCGTCAGTGGCATGGCTTTAATTGGAACTCAGTAATAGATATGTCATTATCCCTATGTGATAACCAGGATCTAATCCCGTCCATTCTAGTTGCTTCAGATGTTCCACTTCGGAACAATTGAATCCCAATGGATAATGATCAATTACTCTTCACTCATCAGTGTGAGGAGTGGTGTCCTCATATGAAGTGAAAAGCTCTTATGCTTATTTTCAATAAACTAACCATGCATGGCAACCAGTCACCACTACTAAGGAGGAATCTTTGTTGAATTAGAAGTATTATTTCAGACATTTGTGCATGTAGTCACTGTTGAAAGAAAATCATCTATTGTCATTCCAGACATCTCATCTTGCTTCTGCAGAATATTTTCAATCTACAGAATAGAATAAAGAGAAGACAGATCTCTTTAGTGTGTTGTTTTTTATGGCTGCCAATGCTAAAGCAGATTTCAAAAGTTGCAGGCCATCCTTTTTTTTTTCAAATATAATTAGAGGACTTAGTCAAACATGTATGCATATTGTAACAGTGAACTATTACCAGAAACATAAAATTTCATTGGCATTCAAAATAAACATCTGCTTTTTATCTATCTGTGGTCAACTGGGACAGCTCATTCAAATCCCGCCCTTGGAATGGTTCCACAATTCCACTGGATGGCTCTACTTTCAGGTCAGAGCCCACCTGAGCTTGGTTAGGGAGTCTTGGCTTCACCTAAGTTAATTATGCCTGAAGGGATGGCAGCTATCCCAGGGTAGCTTTTCTCACTGATGATAACGAAAGAGCAAGAGGGAAGAATGAGATGTCTTTGAAGCCTTAGGCTAAAAACAGGTGCACTTTCACTTTCAACAACATTTTGTTGTTGTTGTTGTTTAAAAAGAAATAAAATTGAACAGCAGTGAAGGAAAGGGATAGGAACATGTATTCTAACTTGTGGGAGGAACTTAAAGTGAATGTATATGATGTTTTATAAGGTTTAAAGATTTTCTGATGAAAAGAACAAATCATAAAAACACTCTAAGAGATGAAAGACAAAATTCTTCTCACTTAAAACTCCATATTTTCCAGTCAGGGCCACCTAGGAAGTTGCATCAAGAGAAAGGGTAACAGCAAGCTGAATCTGTAGGGGGTAATTTATATATAGCAAGTAGAGTGGATTCAGCTAGGTTTCCCAGGATCCCTGTGCGTTGGCCAACTTGAACAATTTCTCGGGCTCCAGGGCTTAGGGCCTGTGTCTAGTTGGTTGATACTTGGTCCTGGGGCAACTGAGGGGCGTATATAGTGGCCGAGAGTGTGAAAGCTCAGTAAGAGGGTGGTTGGCTTGGGGAGTGGACTTCATCAGCTGCCAAGAAGGAGAACTGAGTTGCCTCTGGCTGGGGCCTCAAAACTGGGTCCAGATAGTGATTGAACAACAGCAAAACTGTGTTATAATCTACCCCTTACAATCTTGACATCAGTTGTGAGCTTGATTATTTGCTATATTTCAATACGCCAATAATCAATTTCAATACGCCAATCTGCTGCCAAATAGCAGCAAAGACTTTCACAGAATAAAGTATAAAATGTTCCAAGAGCATAGAAAACATTTTATTATGGGAGTAAATAGGGGGAAAACATGCAGAAGAATAAGGAGTCCTTGCAGGCCAGTCCATTACCAAGATCTCCATTTTATGGCACTTCTAAGGAAGCAGCTGGAATTGCTGGGGTCTCTAACAATATCTTGGTGGAGTTGTAAAATGCTTTAAAAGTATCAGTTATGTGATTTTATGATAATAATATCTTAATATATCCTTGAGTCAAAGTGGCAGTTCCAGTTGTTTCGTGTAGAGGGAATAAACTTAGTAAGGTACATGTAAAGGCTAGTGATATTTGTTTGAAACCAAGGGAAGAGGTGGTCATGGTCACGTTCAGAAATGCAGAGTGGGAGGTCATGGTGGTAAGCTGAAGTGGGAAAAGTAGGAGAAGGCCCTGGGAAATGGGAGGTTCACTTTCCAAGGGAGTCAGTGCTTAGACTGATATGCGGTAGTTGCCTTCTGGGGAAAGTAATAATCTTCATTAATTTTTAGAAAGGCACAGCTGACAGTACTGCTACAAGTTTTTCCTTAAGGCATAGGAGTTTAGGAGTGTGGAGTGTATGTTTTTACAGAGAGCATAAGTATACATGCAGGTCAGACATCTAAAATTCAATATAGCAAAGGGAATTGGGAACAATATTTAAAATTAGTGTTACATATGTTGGGCCCTGAATTTAAAAAAAATTAAATCCTGGGGCAAGATATGGATGCATTTAGGAATTGGTTTGTCATTTTTTAACCTATGTAGGAGTTCTTTGATAAGACCATTTAGGTCTTCCAATTAAATTACTTGCCTGGGACCTATCTGGGAGAGAAAAGTTCCATTGAATACCTTTTGTAAGAGCCCACTATTGTATTCTGGGATGTGAAATGTGTGGCTTTGTCACTATCAGTAATGTCTGACACTTCAAAGGGAATAAAAAGTATCCCAGGAAGACCCTGTATTGTGGCCTTAGTATAAATAGCAACATGTGTAACCTTGATTTATATTTTGGATACTTGTGAAGCAAAAGATTCTCAAAGTTCTATAGGGGGCAACTCTTAGGCAGTGGTTCAAAAGTTTGCAAAAATGTACAGATGGAACCATATGCTGACTATGGTATCTAGTGTTAAGATGACTATTAGTTTGGCCAAGTGACCTAACCCTTGGGTTTCAATCTTTATCTGGAATAATCTGGGTAAAAAATGGAAAGCAGCAATATTTCCCTGTGGTCCATCGTGTATGACAGTGACAATGCTGTCGTACACCCTACCAATTGCTGTTCTCTCAGTTAATTATAAGTGGCTCCCGATATCCAAGGGGCTTGGAAGAAGGATAAACTTCTCCAACACCATGGCACCTGGGAAGTGACTGAGGACATTGGAGTCCATCCCCTCTTGCAAGCGGAATATATACACGGGCCCAGATGTGCTCCATTTTACATCAAGAAGTCACTTGTAGCTATGTCCAGCTTGTCCGGTTCTGCTTCTGTGACTCAAAGCATGATTGGCAGCTGGATATGAAGAGCCACAAACTCAAGGTCTATAAAAGCCTCTATTTCCAGGAGATACTAGTGTGTGGCCAGCATGTTCTTCTCTAATGGAGTCTAGCACATGAATAAGTAGGATTGGCCAGTTTGCATAATTTCATGGGCTTGGGCACATAAGGGCTGTCTGATAGTTGGCCCTAGGGTGATTTAGGCAGGTACTTACTGGTTGTAAGTGTGAAAACACAATAAGGCAAATACTTAGCTGCTCAAAAAGAGGAATGCCTCTAGTTAAAATCACAAAACTGGGCTAAGATAGCATTTCAAATAAACTATATTAGATAGGGGTATGAGTGAACATTTGGAGCCAAAAACGCAATCTGCTAGATTGATTCTTCAGTATCTAAATCTTTATAATTTAAGCTGAAGAGTGTGTTGGGAGTGGAGGTAGAATAAACTCATCAAATAACTAATAGCTACTAGGTGACAGAAACTATGTGAGATACTGACCTGAAAATGACCGCTGAATAACAATGAGCTCTTTCCCATTTTTCATAGCTCTTTTGAAAATATTTTATTGTTAAATCTTGTATACTAACAAAAGTTAACAGGCTTTAAATATGCATAATTATAGCCACTTTTAAAGTAATAGATTAATTGACAACAGTAATTTGCTTCCAAAACCTATCTAAACTGTGCTTTCTTGGCTCATTTTTTTCTGCTCGTACTTTTTAAAATTTCTATATTGTCTGTCAATCCAAACAACTATTACCTTGGTAGGCTTTAGACTTGCAACAGGTCTTTATGTTCTTGTAATTTGAAACTTTTAAATTTTAACAACTATTTGGAAAATCATCTCTTTTATTTGTTTATAATGAGTTAATATAAATTTATATTCTGTCATAATCAAATATCAGAACGGCTTTGTTTTATTATCCTTTTCACTTAATAATATTTATTTCATTTTTGTCCTTTACTAAATTAATTGAAAAGTCTAGGCCTTTACTTACTGAGCATAGTTTGACGATTATATCATTGCATGTACCTATGATTATTTGTATTACAAAAAGTCACATGAAGTCTGTAGAATGTATTTACTTTTGAAGTAGGAAGCATGGAAAATGACAAGCCTTTGCTTGATTTATATTTTATTTTACCATGTGTCTAAAGACATATCTTTCTTTAGTTCTATCAGAGACATAGCTTTCTTTAATTCTATACGCTTCTTCAAATGTCACAATTTCCAGTAAATCTGGCAAGTAATTCAACCTATCCATCACTTCTTGATACTTTACCCAATTTTCTATTTTTAAATAAAATATTGAGTTAAATATATTTCCAAACAAAACATTTATATATTTCGGTTTAAACAAATATTAGCACTGTGAAAAAAAAATGATGATATATTTGGAATTCTGGTTGTTCTTAACAGCCTGAGACTAAGGAAAATTTCAGTACTTGGGTATCATTCTCAATACAGGGATGTGCTGCTCAGTCCTTCAGGGAGGGACTTACAAACCAGCTTGAAACTCCTGCAGGGTCTGCCTCAACCACAGACAACCTTCTAGAAGTCACACATGTGCCAGGGAAGCTCCAACTGTTGAATGAATGAGACAGAGAATACAAGCCTTTGCCATTTTGACTTTATGAGTGTCACTTCCACAGGCAATACTCCATAACTCCTTGCTAGTTTTTCTGATGTTTTGTCAGACCTGCATTTTGGGTTGACTTCTTCCTTAGCCTGATACTGCTTTCTGACATCTCTCTTCACATGTAGTGAGTCCTAATAAACATCTGGTACCCCATACCCCACTTCTACTTCCAGAGAGCACAACTGGTGACATATCAAAGGAGGGACATTCTAGAGTCTATGATTATAGTCCCAATTCCTATCTTAAATTTTAAGCATTAGCAACCTTAGGAAACTCAAGTGGGTCAGAATATTTTCACTGTAAATCAAACATGCAGAGTTGATGTACAATCATTGACCCTTGTTGGAATTATTTAGAAAGTCCAAAGTCTCTTAGGAACCAGAAAATATGTCTATGGATTTCTGTTTATTAATGCATTCATTTAAACATCTGAACATTATTCATTCATTCACTCACTCACTTAATCATTCTTTCAAACACCTTTTATTCCCTGCTCCAAGCTGGCTGTCTTGTTCAGTGCAGGGATACATAGATAAATACATGATCTCTGTCATTAAGGCACCTAAGGGTGACAGAGGTAGATATGATAAATAATTTTAAAAGTATGTGTATTAGAATTAGTTTCAGGGTTTTATCCCATTTTTGTTTTTGTTTTTGTTTTTATTTGGCTGCTACATCAAATTACCACAAGAATAATGGCTTAAAAGAACACAAACGTATTGCTTGCAGTTCTGGAGGGACAGAAGTCCAAATTCAGTCTCACCTGACTAAAGTTAACAGTTTTGTGAGGCTGGTTCATTCTAGATGCCTTGAGAGAAGAATCTATGTTCCTGCCTTTTCCAATATTCTGTAGTCGTCTGCATTCATTGGCCAATAGCCTCTTCCTTTTATCCCTGACCCTCTTGCCTTCTTCTAATATGGACTCTTGTGATTACATTGGGCCTACCTAGACAACCAGGATGATATTCATAACCCAAGATCCTTAAGCACACCTGCAATGTCCCTTCTACCATGCAAGGCAAAACTTCTAGATTCTGAGGATTAGAACATTGACCTGGGGGGCCATTATTCAGCCTACCACAATACTTAACAAGGTGGGTAGAGGCAAGGGCAGGTAAGAAGTCAGAATATTGCTGCCAAGAGCATCCTAAGGCATTGTGGAAGATGCTGAATAGTACGTCAGCAAACTTCACAAAAGCATAGGTTTTAAGTAGAGTGTTGAAAAATAACAAAATGTTAGTGAGTGAAGGGTACAGTAGAGGTGATGTGTACCCTCTACTATGACAGAGTAGCTTCCGCAAAGACATGGACATTACAGGAAATAGAACTGTTAATGGAATTCTAGCTGTCAGCCAAGACACATATTTTTCTGACACTTTATTTCTGAAAAAAAGCACGTGTCTTACAATTAATGAGTACATTTAATGTAGACATTAATTATTCCTAAAATCTTGATATTAAAATATTACAATAAATATTTAAAAACATGAATACAATGTAATTTGATAAATTTGGTTTATATGATGCTAAGTAAATATTGAGAGATGAGACCAAAGAACAAAGCGTGTTTCAAATTCATTATAGGTTGTAACCATGATAAGGAATTTTTAAACCATACTGGTGATCACACAAAGTTTTTTATTTCCTTGAATAAGTTATTTCACAAAATCTGGTTTTAGTTTTAGAGAGATTACATTGCCTACATGGAAGAGAAGGATAGGAGAGGCACAATAATGTTATAGGCAGTGAAAACATGATTTCCATAATCTGGCAAATATTGAAGCCTGAAGGAAGAAGGTAGTGGGCTGTTGATTGAGAGGCGGTGGGACATAGAAATGGTCAATTCTGGTAAATGATTTGTTGTAGGTAGTGGGAAGGCAAGAAAAGGTACAGTAACTTCAACAGCTCCCTAATTTGGGCAATTAGGAGCATGATTATACATTTTGTTGGGAAAAGAATTGAGGAAAAGATGTGTTTTTTTTTTTGGGAGGGGAATAAACGAATAACAGCATGTATGCATTTTATTTAGTTTTTGAGGCATATGTGAAATATTGAAGTTTAAATATTCATCAGCATTTGTATATATGAAGCCCAGGAATGGATTTTTAGATGGAGATACAGATTGAGCAATCTTTCAATGGTAATTTAAATCTAAGATGAAAAGCAAACAAACAAAAACTGTTCTATGTACTGTCAACATTTTGACACCAAATATGTGGTGTGACATTCATTGCTTAGAGTTAACACAGATCCCATAGGATAGGGGCTCAGACCCCCAAGAATGCCAACCCCCTACTCACAATTCAGATGTCAACTGAAATTTCAGGGTGTCACCTGTGCTTCTGGCCAACTGTCTCTAAATTGGAGGTTTCATGACCTCCTCCTTGGGTTGAATAATTGCCCGAAATAACTCACAGAACTAAGGATAAAAGCTCACTTTCTAGCTAATCAGTTTATTACAAAAGGACACAACTTAGGAACGGTCAGATAGAAGTAAACCATACAGCAAAGTGTCCAGGAGAGGTGTGGAGTTTCCATGCCTTCTCCCAGCACCTCCACAGGTTTGCCAACCCAGAAGCTCCCTGAATTCTCTGAACCCTGTGATTTGGGGTTTTTACAGAGGCTTCATGCTTAGACAATACTGACTAGAACCATTGACGCTTGGTGAATAGGTTAACCTATAGTCCCTCTTCCCTCCCAGAAGCTCAGGTCTTGGGACTACAATTTCCAGCCCTCCAATCACAAGATTGATTCTCCAGGCAACCAGTCCTCATCCTGAGGCTATCCTGGAACCCTCAGCTACTAGTCTTCTCATTAACATACAGGGAAACATTTATTATTTTGAAGATTCCAAGGATTTTAGGAGCTTTGTGTCTGTCAGACAATGGAGTCAAAGACTAAATATATACATCTTAATATATCACAAAATCACAAAACCTTAAGCAGTGATGAGACAATACGAAAGAACGGCATGAACATTTCACTCTGCTCATTTGGGCTGTTTTTGGGTCAGCTTTCTCTCTTGTTTTGGAGAACTGTCTAATTTTGTGTATTATTATGAGATGCAGTGTCCTGCTTCTCACCATGGTAGTATAAGTTGGACTAACTTTTACTTCCTTCCTTACCCACTGATGACCAAAGTTTTGGGCATGTGACTTGGGCTCACCCATCAGTTACACCCACACAAAACTTTAATCTGGAGTTGGAGGCACAAAGAAGAGGGGTTAAGGTTCATTTATAACAAATTTGGTGTGTTGAGTGAGGGTAGCACCAGGACATAGTATGAGGTTTCTACCGTGGTAGGGTCAGAGTCCTAACCAGACTGTTTAATACTTATTTCCTGACCTACTTTTAGTTTTTTACCTCTTCAAAGTCTGATCCTCTTGTTTGTCAGCAGTTCTCAAATTCTTAACATTATTCCCATGAAAATCCTTTGCTGCCTCATCTATCTATGTTTGATTTTTCTTCTTACAGTCATGATTGGTAAAGAAGACATATAGAATGAAAAAAAGAAATACGAGGGAAACTTTAAAGAAATCATTTGATGGTTAGAGAGAATATAGGGACCCTTATATTTGATGATTACTATTAGTCTGAGCCTTCTAAACTTTTCTAGAAAAATCCTTTACTTTTAACCTAAAAATTGTGAATTGCCGAACTCCCTTCAAACAAAACAGCTTCCTATGCAAAGAAACAAGCAATGATAGTCTTGGAATTTTCCAAGCTGGTTTGATGAAAAAGTGTAACTGGAACTACTGATTTTATTGATTGGGAATGCATTAATTTATTTATAAGTTTGCCTTTACTACCCATGAACATATTGACAAAAGTGAGTGCTTTTCCAGTTTAATCAAGAATTTTATATGTGCTTGTGTGTATGCATAAGTACAAAAATGCTTACTTAATGTATTTGTATTTTTCCAATTCTGAAAGATCTTTATGGACTATAAATATTGATTAAAGTGGTACTATTTCTCAGAAAAAAATCTTAATTGTACTCATAATGACAATTTGACTGAGTAGATGGATCTTCTGGAAATATAGCTATACAGGATTAATTTAAAAATGTAATCCAGCTTATATATCATTAAAACTTTTTCTTCAATAGTACAAATACCCCATTTTCATATTGCAAATATCAAAACACATAATTATCATGTTGTTTTAAATGGAGATGAAAGATTTCCTAGATAAAACATAAAAAAATACGAAATTGGAACATGAATTATTTTATTTTCATGAGAATGTCAAAATATAATACGAATTTTCAAGTTTAATAGATCATGTTGAGATTTTTACCTATAAATAAACTTTTGGGTTATTTAATACAAGTGTATGGACATCTAATCATTCATTTATTCACTCATTCTGCCTATTTCATTTTGTGCCTTATTAAGTATAGAAAGACACATAATATACAGATATTTCCTGTGAAGGGCTCAAGGTTTGAGTTCATGGTAGAAATGGACTCAGTTATAAATAGGTATAAGGCAAAATAGAGAATGAATGTATAGTCAGAAAATTTTAAAAAATTTAAGTGAGAAACTGTAATATGAAACTTAAGTGGTTAAATGGATTTTATTAGTCCATAAAAGCAAGGATTTGTCTGCTCAGAAAAAGAGCAGGCTACACGGTTTATCAATATTTTCCTACTTTAATTTCAAAATAATTCACATTTATTAGACTGTAAATAATGTGTTAGCACAAAGGAAACTTAACACAAGGAAAAATGCTTAAGAATTATAAAGTATTATTCAATCACAAACCTCAATGACCTAAAAGGTAAAGAGCAAAGAAAGCAAAAGGCAGGTGACCGAGAAGGTAATAATACTTAAGGGAAATATTCCATCAATTTGTAGGTGCCCTTGAATGCTCACACTCTTATGTTTTTGCCTTGAGCAATAAGCTAGAGACTCTATTTTTTGTTCTTTCTATCAAAACAAGACTGATTTTCTACATTATAATTCCCATTGCCTTAGAATTTCATTACTTGAGTTATAGTAGTTAAGCAAGTCTTTTAATTATAGCACAAAATGCTCTAGTTACAATAGTTTAGGGAATATATTAATCACTCACTGACATTTACATATTTAAATGTCTTGTGCTTCATACACAATTCTAAAAAGAGAAAAGAGGTTTTTTGACAACACTTCTTAACTGAGTTACTTTAAGGTGATTTTAAGAGCAGTATCTGTTTTTAACAAGCATCAAAACATGTCGGTGGTGACAAGTTTTATGAACATATTTAGAATAAACATTAATTGCCAATTTTTTTTTAGATTTAATAAGCAAATTTCAGGAATCAAAATCATTTGTTGAATAAAGCTACGTATTTTAAAAATTCACTTAATATTTTCACTGACAGTCTATATTTAAATGGAGAAATAAATACTCAGATTTCATAATAAACAGGCAATGCTTTACATTCAATTCTTAATTCTAATGTAGTCAAATTTAAATGTAATATAAAAGCTGTGTAAATATTTTTAAATTTACATAATGAGGCAAATGAAACTGAGCATTGTGTATGCGCGTAAGCGTATACATGTGTGTTTTGGATGCTTTTTATTTTGCTTTGTTTCTCCTCAAAACCAATAGCAAATATCAAAGCTTTCAGATTCATTGATGTGATAACATTTGAGATTTCATTTCTATGTATAAATAATTTGACTGAAAATTTGTAACTGTGTTTTATTCTAGGGTTTTCTGGTATTTTAAAAATTCTTGCTGGGCCACAAATATTGCCAGGCTTTGTTACAAGTTTTTTTTTTTTTTTTTTTTTTTTTTTTTTTTTTTTTTTTTTTTTTTTTTTTGAGATGGAGTTATCACTTTGTCACCAGGCTGGAGTGCAGTGATGTGATCTCAGCTCACTGCAACCTCCGCCTCCCAGGTTCGAGTGATTCTCCAGCCTCAGCCTTATGAGTAGCTGAGACTACAGGTGTGCAGCACCATGCCCAGCTAATTTTTTTATTTCTGCTAGAGACAGGGTTTCATCACGTTAGCCAAGATGGTCTCTATCTCTTTATCTACCCACCTGGGCCTCCCAAAGTGTGGGGATTACAAGCGTGAGCCACCATGCCCGGCCTCTCACAGGCTTTTAATGTTCTATTTTAATGCAGAACCTAGATAAATCCTAAGATAAAGACATTTAATATGTGGTAGAGTTGTCGGAAGAAATGAGAGTCTTATAAATAACTTTAAAAGTTGTGAAGAAAAAAAGACAAAATAATCCTAAGCAGTTTGATTTAAATATATATTCTTAATAATGGCTACTTTTGTGAAAACCAAAATATTGAAATATGTAGATATGGCTTTTCATTAGTGACTGACATAATATATTGTAATTATTACTATTTTTATTGTATCAGCCAACTATATTGATTGAATCCTTTGTATATCCTAATCACTATGCTAAACACTGTACCAGTATTACCTGATATAATCATATTAATATTTATTATTTCACTTTTCATATGAAAAAATTGAAGCACAGATTAAGACACAAATCATACCTCTATTGCTTATCAGCACGAGGATTTGAATTGAGACATTCTGATCCAGAGAAGCTTTTGTTTCCATGAAGCTTGTGTTGGGGAAAACAATCATATTGCCTGTACTCTATTGTATAAATATGTGTTATTAGTAGATGATTCTGGCTGATTCAACAGAAAAGAAATTTATTCAAAGGACATCACGCAATTTTCATAAAAGTTAAGCATACGGAGGAAACAGGGCAGCAGGGTTAGTGCAGACCAAAGTCCAAAACCACTGCCAAAGTGGCAGCCTGGAGAGCAGCACAAATTTGCTTGCCATCACCTGCCACGAGATGCTCCTGTTTGCAGCCTTGAACTTGACTTACACTGCCACTGATATCAGCATCGGTGTTCTCTGTGTACTAGGAAGTAGACCTTGTGACTTTTGCTGAACTGAGAAGTCAAATGTCTCTGCCATGGAATAGATACCTGATACAGAAACTGCTTACTCATTCATTGTCTTCCAAACCATATTGCTTAAATGGTTCTGTCAGCTGAAGGGTGACTAGAGTTTTCTGTTTCTCCTTGGTACAGGCAGAATTTATAAAGCTTGCTATTTATTGCCCTAAAGATTAGGAGAATATTCATTTGGTATTACATTGCCATAAGGTTGAACAAATCAACATTCAACTTCAAGGATTCAGCATTGTTTTGTTTTCTTTTGAGACACCTCTGCAACAGTTCAAATCTTAGTTTTACCCTTGTACAACCATGTTTATAAATATCACAGATTCTCCACTGATTGCTTTGATCCTATCTTCTATATTTATGTATAGTACTTAGCATATCATAAAAGATGTTACAGAATCTCAAAATTAGTAATTATGAATTGAGATAGTGTTACACAGCACACTAATATCTAGTTACTTGATTATTCCAAGGAAAATATTTAGAGATATTAAATATTTCTAACCTTTAGATGAATACTTTCTTTTTTTTTTTTAACTTTATATCCTGCTTTAGACAAGCAACGTACTCTCAGAATCTGCTTCTACGAGGTTCTGAACATTTCCTCCCTGTGTTTTGAGAAACAAATTCAAATAACATTGCAAGCTTCAGAGGAAAGTTCAAGTTCTTTTATAGTATTGTTTAAATATTACAGCGGAGGAAACTGAAGACAGAGAAGTTAAATGCCTCAGCACTTAGTCAAGATTTACAATGAACCCCTCTCTACTAAGGACCCACCAACAGGGCTTCATTTGCACCAAAACCATGAAGGTGGCCCAAGTCATCTTTGAGAAGTAGTACAAGCATCAAAGGAATGAATTCCACAGGAACAAGCATGTGGGCATCCCAGCAGGAAGATCCCAGCAGGAAGTTCCACAAGAAGACAGCATACTATGTCTTGCATTGAATGAAGCAAGTTCAGAGAGACCTAGCAACAGCTATCTCCATCAAGGTGGAGGAGAGATAACTGAAGTAGATATTTATGCAAAACAAGAAAAAAAATGTTTAAGGCTTTGGACTTTGGCAGTCTGTCCAAACTGCAGGTCACTCTGCCTATAGTTGGGATGAATTTCAAAACACCAGTTGGAGCCCGTTGAATCTTTCTGCTATTCTGTAATATTTTTAGTAAACCTGGAACAACAACAACAATAAAACCAGAATGGAGGAGAAGAGGCCAAATCTCTTGGTTCACAGAGTAGGTCCTAATACTCCTTGCTGCCTGTCTCAGTGCCCAGTGGGAGAATAGTCAAAACAACGTTCACACCTGTAATTCATCTCTTCCTACATGTAGCATGTGTGAATCTTAATGTATTGTATATTAAGGATTGGTCTTTACAGATAAACACTAAAACATTAAAGGAACTCCTTGTTTTGACTTATAAAAATCATTAAGAAAATACTAGAAAATCATAGCCATTCTTTCCAATTTTGGCTTTAGACTATCACTTGAAATGTGGCTGATAATGATTCACTGACACCCTACAGACAATTCCCATCTTAGTATGGACCACTGGATTGAAGAATTAAATAAAATGGAGGGTTTTCCCTACATGCTTTGTCTAAAGAGCAAAGTGAAACAACTGTTCATAGATCTTCATTGAGAATTCACGTGCAAAATCAGTACTCCTAAATAAAAACAGTAACTTGTCAACTAACTCCACAAATCATGAGCAAAATATTTGTCCCAGAGAAATTATTTTTCCACCACACCTCTTATAATAAGCATGGAGCCAGTTCAGTTAAAATAATTTAAGGGTGGACAGTTCAGGGCTTGCTGAGTGACACAGTAAGAAAACCCAGCAGAAAATTTACCTCTCTCCTTATTTCATAGCATCCATGGCCAAGGCCGGCAGCCCCCAGAATGCTGAACAGACATTTGGTCTCCTATGGCCTGCCAGTTTTCACAGTGGGTTCCAACACTTTGGGTCAAACCAAAATAGACGTGGTAGAAAAATGCTGGTTGGAATAGCCTAACGAGAAAGTAGGATAAATGTGATTGTTTGGCCTCATTTTTCTAGGACTTAAGTAATTTTATCATGGCTTTCTTGAGGGCTGGGAAATCTGAATGTTAGGACACCAAATATCTCCAGATAACAAGTTTTACATTTCTAATACTGCATAATAAGCCTGGGGCCACTCCAGGCCACATTAATAAAAAGCCAATGGTAAAACAATAATGAGGAGGAAATGCCAATGCTGCACAAACTTGTTGACACTAAAATATTTCTCACCCCATCAGGCTTGTTGCATTTGACACTTCATGAAATCAGCCAAAGTGGAAATAAAAACAGCTCTTGGAAGAGGACTATGACATCAGCAGGTTGGGAGTCTCCAGGGACAGCTAACTCTGTGGAAAAGGATTGGAAAGTGTGAAATCTATCAGTCTTTGTAATTAACTCTGACTCCGTAAAAGTATTTCATATTCACAAGACACAGACTTGCTCCTAGGGCAGCAAAAAGTGGCAGCAGGCAAGCAGAGGGAAAAAAGATCATGAGGCATTTCAGAGTGCACCTTCGTTTCATATAGTTCTCAATGCCGTATGTTTGCTTTTATTTTGGCCAAGCATAAAAATCTGCTTGAAAACAAATCTGGAGAAAACAAAGGTGCCTTTGCCGATATCATGTTTCTTTTTGACAAGCCCTAAGATTTCTGAGGAGAATCTGCTGTAAATGGGATCAGGTCATTCATTTATGTTGTGTGCAAATATAATTTAAAGATACAGCCTTTGCAGAGAGCATGCTTTCCTAAGGGTAGGCACTTGGAGAACTAAGGGTAAACCATTCTTCAACATCAGTTAGTTAAGAAAGGTGCTCTTTGCGTTTTGAAATGCCCTTGTTGCAAATATTGGGTATACTGATTAAATTTACACTTAATGGATATAATCTTTAATTTATGGATGAACAAACCCCACAAGAACAAAAAATCAAATGCCGTACCTAAGATTTCTGTGTGATTGCACTAAAAAAGTCCTGCTTGCTTTTTGGCATAAACAATTATGGAATATTTCCAAGTCTTATTTAAAATGAGGGCCAATTTACAAATTCTTAGCTATGCTTTGGATAATTCTAAAATTCAGTTGGATATTGCCTGATTGTTTTTTAATATACATCTTTGCTAGAATTTCAAATTTTAAGTATGTGAATTTAGTTAATTAGCTGTGCTAATCAATTCAAAAGCATTACTTTCCTAAATTTTAGATTATGAAGGTCATAAATTCAACAAATATATCCACACATATAATTATACATCGTTTTTCACTATAATGCTTTCATTTTAACAGAATTGTCCTTGTAATGTTTTTGAAAACTGAAAATTTTAATTTTAATAATAAAATTGTGGTAACTGTCCAGCATTATTTGTATGTAACCATTTTTTATATATAAGGAGTCTTAAGTTTTGCCCCTTGAAATTTTTTATACCTAGTGCTGTCTAAAATTACTACATTTTATCGAAAGCATTTATGTTCTTCTATTCCCTTTCTATGATGCTAATTATGGCAATTATAACAAATATTAAAGATCTTTAAATAGAATATATGAATTTTTCACATACATAGAGATGAAAAGTCCATTTCATTAATCAGGATGCTGGGTGAAATAGTGTTTTTGATTGACAGAGCACTAGGTTAGTAGAGGGTAAGATATCTTATCCCTAATCTACCCTTAATAGCTATGTGGTCATGTGTAAGTCAGTGAACCCATCTCAGTCTCCTCATACCTTTTCATCTCTAAAATGAGGGTATACTATCAGCTTTTTTTTTTTTTTTTTTTAAAGTTTTGTTCTCGTCAGCCAGGCTGGAGTGCAATGGCATGATCTCAGCTCACTGCAACCTCTACTTCCCGGGTTCAAGCAATTCTCCTGTCTCACCTCCTAAGTAGCTGGGATTATAGGCACCAGCCACCATGCCTGGCTAATTTTTTGTATTTTTAGTAGAGATGGGATTTCACCATGTTGGTCAGGCTGGTCTCGAACTCCTGACATCTGGTGATCCACCTGCCTCAGCCTCCCAAAGTGCTAAGATTACAGGTATGAGCCACCACACCCCGCCCAATATCAGCTTTTCCTTTTTAACACAAGGCTAATACAATCAAAATAATAGAAGAGTTAAAAAAAAAATAAAGCAGCGTTATAATCACTGGGCAGAATACAAACAATAAGAATCAATCCTTTTCATACATCCTTTTTTGTAGAATACATAAAATCCACAAATGTCTATCTTCCTTTTTACGGTGTTTGGAGGATTGTGGCTAAGTACCAGATATTTTGCTTGATTGTATAGACCACAAAGCACAGTCTTTGAAGATGGTTTGCACAGGTCGTTAAATTTATCCCTTAGTTCTTACTTTGTATGTTACATGTTAGATTTGTAGTATGAAAACTGGTAGGGAGGAGTATTAACAAAGAACAGAGCAAGAGGAGTAGAATTAAATCTCTTCTAAAACCTATGCAGAAGCAGGCTTTTCAGAAACTCTACAACTCTACATGAACAGGATAGTTAGTAAAGCATACTTCCAAGAAAGGTGGTTATGCATTGCAGTTTGAATCAGAAGAATAGAGCTATAGCAATCTTCATTCTATAGTAAGATTAAAGAGCCTGGTTTATATTAAATTATAGCAGATTCATTAAGATTTAAAAACTTACTTACACCTTGCCATTCTTCTTACTTACAGATTTTCAAGAGGTAATGTAATGATTCATGAGTTGAGAATCACTGCCTTTTATAATTTTGTTAAATTGCCTGAACAAAGTTTCCAAAAAATAGCAGTAATAAAAAGAAACATGGTCAGGCATGGTGGCTCATGCCTGTAATCCCAGCACTTTGGGAGGCCAAGGTGGGCAGATCACCCGAGTTTGGGAGTTCGAGACCAGACTGACCAAGATGGATAAACCCTGTCTTACTAAAAATACAAAATTAGCCGGGCTTGGTGACACATGCCTGTAACCCCAGCTACTCGGGAGGCTGAGGCAGAATTGCTTGAACCCAGGAGGCAGGGGTTGCAGTGAGCTGAGTTCGTGCCATTGCACTCGAGACTGAACAGCAAGAGTGAAACTCCATCTCAAAGAAAAAGAAAATAAACATATAGTAGCACTTAACAAGCCAGGGACTGTGCAAAGTGTGTTACATGTTTTTAATCCATGAACTAGTAAACTGGTACTAGTATCTGTAGTACTAGTACTACAGATATAGAAACTATGGCTTTGTGAGGTTTTAATTATGCAATTCAAAGAAGTGACAGGATACTGGCAGTGTGGTATCTCATTCTTTTATTACCAACACTGGGATGCTGAGCCAGGTGAATCACTTGAGCTCAAGTTGGACATGTGAGGAAACCAGATGGAGCTGATAAACAGCAGAGTCAAAAGTTAGACTTCCTGTCTTATATTGCCTGCTACCACAGGCTATCAAATCTCGATCTGTGGCATAAGAATTGAACTTGTGGCACACTGGGATTCTGTGACAGAATTCTAGCAGAGAAAACAAATATTTATTCTTACAATAAACCCAGCATTTTACAGGTTTTATTTTCAACTACAAATTATTGTTGTCTGTATCTTTCATGTAAGGAAATCGAGATTCAAATGAGTTTCAAAGTGCTAAAATCAGTTTCTCATTGACCACAGCTGGATTCCCATGCATGTGTCTGACTCCCAGGCTCTAGGACTTAACTTGCCATTCGTCGACTTTATGTTCCTGCAATGCAGGCAAAGCCACTGTCAGGTCTGTGGTGTTAACTTCAGACCAAACTTCTTTTTGATTCACAATGGCTATACAATTCTGTGTTGGAGTTTTGCTATCAGGTTATTGTACTGGTCAACAGAGCACTTCTAGAAATTTGAGTAGATAGAAGAGGAAGTAGCACATTTCTGAAAATGCATCTTGTCTTTCAAGTCACAAGCATCCCTATCACATGGCTAGCAGGAGTGGCTCAGAATATGTAGAGTTAAGAAGTTAAAGTAAATTGATGTAAGAGATGAAAGCTTCAACTAAAAGCTTATATTGCATCAACTGAAATGTAAAACGATTGGAACATTTTCCAGGCACCCCTGTTATTTATTTGTCTCTCTTTCCTTGCTTGTCTACTTCAAAAGTCATATGGCATGGTGACTAGAACTGTCCTGCCAAAGAGCTTGTCAATGTAAGATTCCTTTCTTTGTAAACATTCTACCTTGGGGCTTCATTTGTAATCAAAAGAAGTACTGTAACCTGTCAAAAAAGCTACCTATGACAATATATTATGTGATGGTAACCTGCAGTAAGGTGATGGCAATAAATAAATAAACAAATAATCAGGGAATGAAACCAAGCAGAGCTGTCAGGGAAATGGTGAGAAATCACACTGAAGAATACGGCTATACAGTAATAATCATAATAAAAAGTCACTCAATCCAAAACATCGCTGGGTGACTTATTTGTCACATGTATAATCAGTGCAGATGTCACTGAAGCACAAGACTTGAGTGAATGTCTAGACAGCTAATTGATTCATTTTTATTGAAATTTTACTTATTTTGAATGTCATCCTTGACCATCTCAAATTTTTACTTGAATGTTTATTTTTCAAAAATATCACTGTATATTATATTTCAGTGTTCTGGTCTCTGTTTTTCTTTTTTATCTATGTTGTATGATTTTTATTTTTTTATCCAATGTCCTTAAGCTTCATCACTGAACAGAAATATATAAAAATCCATTCATTTATTCCTACCCTAATTCTTGTAAAATAAGATTCATTTTTATAAGATGAAGTCATTCTTATGACTCATTCTCTATTACTTTTAAAACAAACCAATATTTTTCTCAAAATGTAATGGCATTATTAGATCTGTTATTGACAATATTACTGTTCTTTGTTCATTTTGATAAGATAATCAAGAATTTGTTTATGGAAATAATACAAGTGAAACATATACCTTTGATTTTTTTTTTTTTTCTATATCAGAAATTTTCCTGTTCGTAACTACAGTTATTCTGTTTAAAAATTTTAATAGTAGCCGGGCGCGGTGGCTCAAGCCTGTAATCCCAGCACTTTGGGAGGCCGAGGCGGGTGGATCACGAGGTCAAGAGATCGAGACCGTCCTGGTCAACATGGTGAAACCCCATCTCTACTAAAACTACAAAAAATTAGCTGGGCATGGTGGTGCGTGCCTGTAATCCCAGCTACTCAGGAGGCTGAGGCAGGAGAATTGCCTGAACCCAGGAGGCGGAGGTTGCGGTGAGCCGAGATCGCGCCATTGCACTCCAGCCTGGGTAATAAGAGCGAAACTCCGTCTCAAAAAAAATAAATAAATAAAAAAAATAAAAAAAATAAAAATTTTAATAGTCATTTTTCTTCTTTCTTCTAGGTGTGTCTTGATTTCACTATATATGTCTAAAGTTGACATATTTATTTTACTGTATTATTATTATACACAATCTATAATGTGTCTGAAAATTTTCAGGTTAAGTATCCTGTGTTTAAATATTTTCTGGGAAATTAACCCAGGGAATTCAGATGGACAATGAATTTATTGATATTATCTAGGAAAATATAAATGATGTCTTCGAAGAAGAACTACTCCAAATCATGCATATAGACATGTAGCACAAAAGCAGTAATTCATCTAAAAATTAGAAATAATATGACATTTAAAACTGCATATACTAATTTATGAAGTTATTAGTTTTTATTTTAGAAAATGTGAAAACGGTGTGTATGTGTATCTAATTTATAAATGGACAAAGTTATCAAGATTATATGTAAATATGTAGCTTTACAAATAGCATAATTCAATGAGACATCTTGAAATTCCATGTACTGTAATATATTAAATAAAAATGTTAAAAGATGTTATAATATTTAAACAAATAAGAATAAACTCAGGAATCACTCACCCCAATTTGCATCTACAGATTTATTTCTTCTCCGTTTGTTAACTGAAATTTCTCAAAGATAAGTTCTCATTTACCATCTTGACTTCCATAGTTTTCCTTCTATTAGGAAAAATCTACATTTATGTTTTTCTCATTATGACATGAATTATTATATATGGACAATTTTGAGAAAAATGTTGAAAGGTATAAAGAAAAAGGACCAATTAAAAGGCCAGCCATCCCATTCTGTCTGGTGTTAATGACAATAGAATATGTAACTGATATTATCACATATATTAATAGAAATCTACCTTCCTGCTGGATAGTTCTCATTTGAATTGGGCCATTTTTCAAATTAAAATATCTGATTCTCATTATTAGTTCTGTCCAAATTATAATTAATGAAAGATAAAATTTTTATTCATTTTGCAACTCACCATCTTCAAGTCACAAACCTGTATTTCACTAGTTTCTTTACATTTCCTGTTGTATAATCAATGCCTCTTTTCAATTTCTGCTGCTACTGCATTCATTCTGGGCCTTATCATTTTTTGCCTAAATTTTTAAATTACATTCAAATAATCATTATTAATCTTCTGGACAGTATTTCCAGATTTTCCCAGTGAAAATTAGTACTGACCTGGTAAATGTTACATGTTTTATAAAACTTACTACATTGTGGTAAATATTTATGCTATACTTTTCTTGCACACTAGAATGTGAGTTCTACATAAAAAAGGAAAAATGCCTTTTTACATTATTTAAAAGCAGGGCTCAGTGTCTGGGACATAAATATTAAGTGAGTAATAGATTTATGTTGAATGAATTAAAAGATGGATGAGAAGGTGGATAGTTTGGAATTCATGTGAGATCAAGTAGTGACAATAATGTATTGGAATAAAATAAGAGGTTTAACAGAGCAGATATTATATATTTGAACCAAGATGACAATAGTAAGTGCAGATTGGTGGGCAGAAACACTAAAATTGACACAGAGGCAAGTAATCCGAAAAGTAACATACCTTATTAAAAAGGAAAATTGTAAATTCACATATTCATTAATTCAACACATTTTATTGTGCATTTATTGAGTGTCAAACAATTCTAAGTGTTGAGAATGACTTAAAATAAAAGTTTGTCATGCATGGTAGTTATTAATACATTCCAATTAGAATAGAACTGAAAATTAGCCAACAAATAAATATTTGTATTATTGTATAAATATTGTATTATGCTCCATGACATAATGCTCTGAAGAAAAATAAAGTGCTGTGGAGAAAAGAAAAAATAAATGGTTTGCATTAAACACAGAAGGATCAGGAAGAGTCTTTCTGATAAGTGACATTTGAGCAGAATACTGAAGGATATGAGAGAATGAGCTTTGATAAAACTTTGAAAAAGACTCTTCCGTGGGGAATAGCAAATGCAATGCCCTGAGTGGAGCATCATTTTGGGATGTTCACGGAAAACAGCAGGGGTCTGTTGTGGCTGGAGCTGGAGGTGGACAATGATTGTAGTAAACCTGTGAAGAACCAAAATCTTACACAGCCCTCTTATACAGTAAGGTCTTTGGAGTCTGAATGAAAAACTATTCTACCGTTTGAGAGCAGTGAAATGACAGGTTCTGACTTTCCCTTTAAGAGCCTGACCCTACGAGCTCTATGGAGAATAAATTCTAGGATACTGAGCCTGGAAACAGGGAGAGTAATTGGAAGGTATCCTAACAAATCAGAAAGGAGATGGTGTTTCTAACCAGTGGTAACAAGGAGGTGAAGAGAAACTATTAGATTCAGGATATACTGTAAAGGCAGAGCTGACAGAATTTGCTGGTCAATTTGATGTGAAATGGAAGAAAAACAATAGCTCTACCATTTTTAACTGGAGCATCTGGAAAAATACTGTTTCCATTCATTCCCAGTTTGGAAGAAGTAGATTTGGGTAAGGGTGATCAAGTTGTTGGTTTTGGACATATTTAGTTTGTAAATGCCTATGAGATACCAAATTGGAGATGTTGAAAATACAGTTAGTGTCTGGGCATGGTGGCTCATGCCTGCAAGCCCAGCACTTAGGGACATCAAGGTGGGAGAACCACTGGAGCTCATGAGTTTGTGACCAGCCTGGGCAACATGGAGAAACCCCATCTTTACAAAAAGTACAAAAATTAGCAGGGCATGGTGGTATATGCCTGTAGTCCTAGTTTCTGAGGTGGAGGATTGCTTGAGCCTGGGAGGTGGAGGTTGCAGTGATCTGAAATCATGTGACTGCACTCCAACCTGGGCAATAGAACCAGACTTTGTCTTGAAACGAGAAAAAAAAATACAATTAAAAAATAAAAAGACAATATTGTTAAAAACACAAGCCTGGATACAGGAGAGACACTTGGGCTGAAGAACTGTGAAAGACTTTAGCATATACTTGAATAAA
This sequence comes from Cebus imitator, assembly GCF_001604975.1. Classification (NCBI taxonomy): domain Eukaryota; kingdom Metazoa; phylum Chordata; class Mammalia; order Primates; family Cebidae; genus Cebus; species Cebus imitator. Next base: position 3,484,869 of record NW_016107428.1, read on the forward strand.
TAAAAGCAGGAAAAGCAAAGGAAATGCTAAAAATAAACTAGAGTAGACAGGAACGTACAAAGTTCTAGGGCCGGTGTTGGCAAACCATAGCTTGAAGGCAAAATCCACTACCTGTTTTTGTAAATAAAGTTCTATTGGAACACAAACATGCTAATTTGTTTCCATATGTTCTATGGCTGATTTCACACTAGAATTGCAAAGTTAAATGGTTGCAACCGAGGTTTTATGGCCCACCAAGCATAAACCATTTATTAACTGGTCCCTTACAGAAAAAGTTTACTGACCCCTGATCCAAGGGAAGGTAGTTAACATAATAAAAGCGGGGTAAATTTTTACCATGTTTTTCCCAGTACAGCTCTGGTTTATACCTACTGTCTCAGGTTTTGGGACAAATAAATAACAGAACTTTTCCTTCTTTCTTTTTTAGATGGAGTCTCACTCTGTCAGCCAGGCTGGAATGTGATGGCATGATCTCGGCTCACTGCAACCTCTGCCTTTCTGGTTCAAGTGATTCTCCTGCCTCAGCCTCCTGAGTGGCTGGGATTACAGGAGCACTCCGCCATACCCAGTTAATTTTTGTATTTTTAGTAGAGATAGGGTTTCACCATGTTGGCCAGACTTGTCTCAAACTCTTGACTTCTGGTGATTTGCCCACCTCAGCTTCCCATAGTGCTGGGATTATAGGCCTGAGCCACCATGCTGGGCCTAGGGGCAATATACTATACAATCACCCAAACTAAGGTTAAAATAAGAAAAATTACACCTAGAACACAACACTTAGTACTATTCCAATACATTTTATTTTGGCTAAATGGCAAGAAAATGTAAAATGATATGTAATAATAGTCTTAATAGACTTTGCATTAACTAATTCTCTTATTAAATTTAGTCAAGTGCTGGCTGTGTCTGTGTGCTATATTATAATAGAAAAGAGGGAAAACGAACTATAAATTAAATCACACAGTAATGAAAATTAATAATCCAAAGGTTTTTATTTTGGAAAGCTCGTATCATTTTGGTACTGTGATGTAGCAACAGAAAACAAAATCAAGAAGATTGTGGCTATATTAGATAGACTCAGTTACTTGATTACAATTTAGAATATCTTGAACTATATAAATTAGCCTTCATTTTATTGAAATTCAAAATCTCAGTCTTCCATTTCAAATTATTATTGTTATATTACGTGGGACAAATTGAGAATTCTGTGTGTGTTATCAGATTTTATTTATGAATTTCCCTTCAAACCGCTACCCCAGACAATAATTTCTACTTCCAATGTAAATATATTTGTATTAATTTCGTATTATACTTTAAGACAAATGAGGGATAAGCTAAGCAAAATTTAAAGTTTTAAAATGTATAATAATTTCACATTTTTATCTATACGTATTTTTAAACTTTTAGATATAGGTTGTGTTAGGTAGTTAGATAGACATTAGCAACTGGGAGAGGGTAAGAAAAGAGAGAAGAAAGGCTATCACCAACACAGTCCCTGGCCCAACTAAGTTCAGTGCCAGTGCTGCCCTAATTCCACCCTAATGGGTAAAGTTTGTGGTGGCCAGCACATCCTGAAGATGGAGAAACTAGGACACAGATGGAAAGCCCCTAAAATGGCTCATGCGCAGTAATACAAAACCATGCCCCTAGGTCACCTCCAAACTCACTACACCATCATTATAATAGAATTTACATAAGGTTTTTGCCCCCGCTCACCATCCTCCTGTGGGTTTTTTTCTTAATGGATTATGGGTAAGAACATGTGCAGTTTTAGTTATTTAATCATGAAATGCCAATCAAATGATATCATCTTGTCAGTCAGACACATCCAAAACCTCAACTCCTTTCCCCAAAACCCCACAAAAGATCCCTGAGTTTTGTAAAGAGGCGTTGATTCCCCTTCAGTAAACTTTGCTTTGAGTTGGCACTTTGTGCTAGTTTGCAATTCTTTGCTCACTATCACAAGAAGCAAGATTGTTGGTCCAGAGCTCCAACTCTTTTGATCACCTTGGTTAAAGAATCTGCCCAATGCAGAATTCTTGATAACAATTTGAATAAAAAAATGTATCAACATGGTCATATGGCCATATTCATTTAATAGTTTTGAAGGAAAAAGAGCAATGTTTTTTAGAAAATCATAAGTATTTTCAAATGTCATGAACCAAATAATATGAAATTTCAGTCTATCAAAGGCAGTCAAATCTATAGCAAACTAATTGACCTTCAGCTATTATTTCCCAAAAGATATTTACAAAAGAGTTCACAGTATGAACTGGTATAGACACTAATAAATGTTAGTTTTCAAAAACTTACATTGAAGATTATTTTCTTCAAAATGAATTGCAAGAGTTCTGTAAGTCAAGCAAATCAGATCAATGATGCAGTATCATTATATATCATATTGCCTGGTGGGCCCGTGTTATAGGAGCTGTACAAGACAGCTAGAGGATAAGCTGTTTAATGTTATAATATCATGAGTTTACAGTACCTGGATTATTTGGCAAGAAGCAGAAAGGGAAAATAATAGTGTTGGTCCAAAAAGACAACTAAAATAATGAGTATGTGAAACAAGGAAAGTAATGGTCCATGGATCACTTTATGAGATATGTTCAGTAATTTTAAACTAATTACATATAAGACAACAATTATTAAAGAGCAATTACATTTCCCTCTGTTGTACAATTTTTCATATTAAACAATTTACATTTGACTTCGAGAAAATAGAACAAAACATTAAGGTTAGCTTTTAAAAACATTAAGGTTAGCTTTTAAAATTTATATGAATCTACAGTTTGGCAGCATTATACTTTTGTATATTTCTATTAAATTTGTTAATGTCATATTAAACTCTTGAGTATGTATAATTGAGGTTTTTTTTCCAAGTGAAAAATATTTTCTGTCCTAATGAAGGTGAAAGAATGCTTTCTACGTAAAATTAACAGAGCATTTCTATTTTTGTTCTGCTTTGTCTTCTCAAAAAGAATATGATTTTGGTTATATTCACTGTCTAATTTTCATTTACTGTACTCTTCCTTGTTGAATATATTTAGTCACAATTTTGGTGATGGACATTTTTCAATATAAAAAGGTAAACTGAAATTGGATGAGTTAATAAAGAATCGAGAAGTAAATTAAATATGTAAAACTCACTCATATATAATATAACCATATACAGCACATAATAGAAAAAATATATTAAGGTAGCATAAATAATCAGAAAATATTATATGAAATACATGTGTAAAAATATTGATTATTTGAAAAATTATCCAGGTACATAAAAATATTTTTTGTAGTATATAAAATAATATAACATTATTTGTTGTAAATTGCTTCAAAGGCTTCCTGAGAGGTTAATTTTTAATTTGGTTATAAATTTTACTTGTTAAAAACTGATAAGGTTTTCTTTTTAGCAAAAATTATAGTGAGGTTAAAAACTTTGCACATTAATTATTAAAATTATTTATAAAAATTACAATAAATGAACACAAGTTCTACTAATAAAAAAGAGGAAAAACTAGTAACAGATGATTGATAGTTCTGAAAGAGAGCTTGGTGCATGTAAAAATTCAGAGTATATATGAATATGTTTCATAGATTAATAGCAAATGGTTTGGGAACAAATCATTCCCTAATTATTATAGAAGAAGTAGTTTGTACTCTTACAAAAAAGACATTTTAAATAATACATTAATGTAGAAAAAAATCAAGCCATCATTATCACGAAAACATATAGAGCGCCTGCAGTGTGAACATGTAAAGAGCTGAAAAGAACTCAAGCTCATCATCCTCTTGGATTTGGTATGAATGGGAAATACACAACTATTTTGTTAGGCCACTAAAAGTAATATATTGCCTTATTTGGTGAAATCTCCAGTAGAATCAAAGTTTTGCTAATTTCAATTAGGAAAATTATATTGTAAAATGAATAAATTCACAGTAGAAAATATTCCAGTCAAATATCTGTAATAAGTAAAACAATATCATCTTATATATGAAATAGTTATCAAGTTATTAAGTTTGTGAGCCCAAAACATTTTAAGTAAACATAAAAGTTATTTGTGTAGAAGTCACCAGAAAGAGGAAAGTAAACATCTCAGTAAAGTTAAACTGAATAAAAAATAAAAGTGATTGATTATAAAGATGTGTTACATACTCCTAAAGTACTAATAATTTAATATTGCTTATGTATTAAGTTTCACAATTGATTTGTTAAATTTACCCAGATTACTAAAGTTTAAGGTTAAGATTATTTTAGTTATACATTTACTAGAACCAAACTTTGTTAGTATTACACATTAGTCTTTAAATGATAAGCTGGTCCTCAGTATTAAATAATCAACTCTGTACTATTATAAACAATACCGAATCCTCTCTTATATTCATAATTTTTTAAAGCTTAATAGGCACTATATGTTCTTTGGGGAAAGATTTTGTTTCTAGTAATTTTGATACTTAAATATGAATAGTTTACACCCCATTCCTTATTATTCATCAATGTGTAAAATAAACATTCACATTCACATTCTAAAAGGTGCTGTCATTTCCAAGTAGAAGAAGACATTTTTAGACAACATATGATCAAGTCAACAGAAAAGCTTTAACTTACCCTTTGATGTAGAATGATACTAAACCAATATTAAGACTATGGATATCATTCTTAAATAAGTAAAACCAAAATTCACAATTGTTTTTTTTTTCTTACAACTCCCAGACTATAGTCATTTCACAGAACCAGCTAACAGAAATATTACCTGATACAGTAAACTGGAGAGTATCTGCTTTTCCCCAGTTTTAACAGGCAGCAGAAAACACTGAAGAGATATGTGTGGGCATCCTTTGATGCTTGGGTAAGAGAGAGGAAAATGAAATATGACAGAGGGAGAAAAATTAGGTTTGCAAAGAGATCACACAGCCAAGCATCATGCTCTGGTGTCACTATTACAGGACTACCAAATTCACAACTGTATGGAAATGTGTCATTTGTAAACAGCAAACATAGGGAATCAATGTCTGCAAAGCAATATTGCCAGAAGGCCCTTCAGTTTTAACGTAACGTACACAGAGAGTTTAAAGCTGCCTGCTAGAAAACACCTAAAACTAGCTAGATTAGACAAAAGAGTTTATGAGTTTAAACCAAAAGGTCTGATGTTATAAAGAAAAACGTTGAAATTCACTGTGAAGATTTTATAAATGTTACAAGAAGACAAAATATGTCATAGTTCCTTCATTTCTAGTCATTTAATTGTAGAGTAAATTATGTTGTTCTGTTTTCAGCATTTAATTTTTAAATTAGCTCTTGTCTGCAATGTCCTTGATTACAGAACTTAATTAGCTGAGCCCGTTGAAAGGAATTATGCTATATACAGAGTACATTATCACATGACAAAGCTTAATACAAACAATCAGAGTCACAGGGAAGCCTGGTCGACTGGTTCTAAAAGGTGAAAAACCAGTCGTAAAACAGGCTGGATTTATAAACAGAAGATTCAAGGGAGAAAGAGCAACAATAAAATTAGATGAGTCTGTATTCAATTTAAGCAAATGTTATGACTGAATGTAAGAACTGAGGTGTATGAAAAAAATGACATTATTTATGTTTTTGTATTAGTTCACCAGTATATAGAGTAAACAATATGAATATTCCTTGATAACAAAATTGAACAAAAACATTCTGATTTTTTAAAAATGTTCTAATCTACTAGCTTCTTAAAAAATACCATTTTACCCACATTGTGTTATTTGGGTTTCCACTAGTTAGTAATGCTAGCTTCTGATCTTCTTTTATAATGCTAATTATATACATACATAAAAATTTCCTATAGTAAATTACATCTAGGACAGAAATGGCATTTTAACAATATCCTATAAAGTAAATGAATTCACAGAGCTAATTACATCAAAGGATATTTTTTTCTCTCCCACAACTTTGTGGAAACATCATTTGAGATCTCAGCTAAATGTATATATTCAACACAAAGCAATTAAGAAATTGCATGATCTTAAAATATTTATTTTGGATAGCCTGGGTGAAATTAAAAAAAAGAAAAACAGTTACTGTAGGAAAAACAAAATAAATTTTGAGCACAAGGAGAGGGTAGAGTTGGTATATCAGCAGTTATTTCTCCAAATTGATTTTTAAGCTTCTTTATTTATGTAACATGGGGCAGTCACCTATTCCTGCAAAAGTAAATAGCCTTTTATTTTATTCAGCAAAGAAAAAAGACATATATTTGTTGTTCACATCACATGAAGGCTGCAGGCCACCTGTGGGGCAGGTCAACTGAGCTCAGCCATGCTCAACTGGGTTGTTGGGCTGAACTTAATTCTACTCTAAAACTCACTGTTTATAAACACAAGCAGAAATAATAGCCACTATCTGGGAAACATATTTTCACATATTTTCCTTTCCTTTGAAAGGAAAAAAAGGAACAGAGCCTAACCATGCAATTTCATTTAATGCTTCCACTGGGAAGTAGCAAACTTTAATCTCGCTAACATACCATTGGCCAAAGATGTCATACGACCAAACCAAAGTTTAAGGAAGTGGGAGAAAATCATTTTCCAAAAGAATGCATAGGTAATTCCAATGAATATAGTCATGGATGTATTAGTTTTTAAAAAAGACAGAGGAATGAGTTGGAAAAAAATAATCCAATATGCCACAAGGATAGACATTATAGTATCTTAGAAATAAAAGATAATCTGCTTCTAATAATCATAATTACATCAAGAGGAGAAAAGTAGAATGTTGAGACCACACAGAAAGTCACATCTTGATTGATTGGTTGTTTTGCCATACTTCTTGGCTGTCTAATTTCTTTTGACTAGAATGTGACCAAAATGAAGGCAAGTCTTTGCTCTGTTTTGATTCCCTTTGTACCACCTGGCATGTCATAGGCACTCAAACCTTGACTGAGTTAAGAGCTGTGCAGAGCACATTTAGAGAGAGATTTTACTGGAGAAACAATTATGGCAGAACCTGAAGCAAGAAACCAAAACATGCCTAGAGAGGATGTCTCTNTTACATGTTACAAAAATTTCCAAATGAGAGGGTAAAGGAAAATAATACCAGAGTCGGTTGATTTATAAAATAGGGAAGAAGTGGTTACAGGATCTGGATCTCTACAACATGGTTTGCAAATAACACTTTATGTAATCGCACAATTGTAGGAGAATTATGATGTTATAATAAGATGACCTTCATCTTTCCAGTAAACTATTAGAAGTCTCATTAAATTCTACTAAATTTAAACGTATACAGGAAATGTAAAATAGTGCAGAAGTTGTAAGAGTACATTTTAGTTGTCTTCCCAAAGAAAACACCTTCATGTACACATTCCACCACATCGAGAAAGTGAACTTGTGGAGGATCTTAGAAATTCTATCATGATCCCTCCATACCACTAATTTTTCTGACAGCCACTATCCTGACTTTTAAGTCACTAGGTGAGCTTGGATTATTTTTGAACTTTGTATAAACGCAGAACAAATTATATAGTGTCTGACCTTCTCACTTGAAATAGTGTGCAAGACACATATATTGTGTTTTAAGTGGCAATAGTTCATTCATTTTTCTTGCTGTACTACATTAATCTAAAATTATATTGACTAATATTAATCTAAAATTAATGTATTATATTACAATATATTAATCTAAATTTATTATGAATATTTATCTTATTGATCTGAAAATTTGGATGCATGTTATTTGATGCACACATGTACATTTTGAGGGTCTAATTTTAAGAGTGATACTGTTTGGCTATACAAGTATACATGTATATATTCAAATTTAGAGTATACAAATATGTACATACCTAGTAGAAAATGTCCAAACATTTTCCAAACTGCTTCTGCCAATTTGTATTGCCAGCAATGGTGAATGAGAGGTACTGTTTTTATATCTTAACATTGGACTATTTAAAAAATCAGTTTGATGATTATTTAATAATATTAGTTAGCTCTTAATACATAGAAAGTTACCCCAACATTTATTGGCCTTAACAACAACCAATTATTTGGCTTGAAACTGTAAGTGTCAGCAGGTCAGGCTTAGTGATTTTGGTCTCAGCTTTTGCAACTAGCTGTCTGTTCGAGCTGGGTGATCTGGGATGCCCTCAGCTGGAACAGTGACAGACCAAATTCAAGTGCGGGGAAATGAATTCTAGTTTTTGCTGGGGAGTTACAAAAAAAATCATTGTAAAGTGGCATGAATATAAGAATGAAAATAATTACAACTAACTTTACAAACAATCTACAATAGTACATTCATCTAATTGTAGTTTTACTTTGCATTTCTCTTGTGGATAACAAATGATCAACTATTCACATTTTCATAGGTCTTTGAATAACCCCTTTATGTTTCGCCTGTTCAAATAAAATGTCTTAACCATTTTTGAATCAGATTACCTGTCTTTTCTTAGTGATGTTTAAACATTTACTTTATTTTCATATAATAATATGAATATATTATTAATTCTCTAATTTTGGCTTCCATATATATGTATTTTCTTTTTAGTAGTGCCAAATTTTAACATTAAAATGTACCAACATTTTCATTTCAGAGTAGAATTTTTTCTCTCTCTATTTAAATTTAAAAAACCTTTAATGCAGGCCCAAGCTTTATCTTTAATTCTACAATAAAATATACAATTCACCCAGATGTAATTTTATACATGATGTAAAATAGTGGTCTAATTCCTTTAAAAAATATTTATAATGATATTGCAATTGACTCCGAATATATTAATGGAAATATCTCTGTTTGACTTTATTTGGACACTGCTATGAAGGTCAATATTTGTCATAAATCAAATGTTGATATTACATGGGTCCCTTTTGGATTATTTATGGAGTTCCATTGACGTATATGTCTATTCTATGGCACGGGTACACTGTCTCCATTACTTTAACATAGCGATATATTTGTTACCCAAAGTAGCAAGTCCTCACTCATTTTCTTTATTCTTCTTATATTATTCCTTCAACTTTATTTTTTTTATTCTTGGTATTTTTCTTCCATATATAAATTTTAGAATTGGCTTGTTGATTGCCAGATAAGTAATTTCTTGAAATTAAAATTTCAAATTGCATTCAAACTAGAGAACAATTTCAAAACCATTTTTTTCCAAACTTTTCATGAACAAATTTATCTTTTTAGAAAAAGCTTTTCTTAATAATGTTAGTTTTCTGTGAATAAGTCTTTGTGTCTTCCTTAGTATTTTATGTTTTTAGTTAATATTTAATGGTATATGTTTTTTCACTATATATTTCCTGTAGGTATAGAAATACACCTGATTTTGTATATGTTGAATTTATCCAGATAGCTTAATAAATTTACTTTTTAATCATATCGTCTCTGTGGATATTATTTTCAATTTTTGACACATGTAATTCTTACCTGCAGCTATGGGAGAGTCATTTCATCTTTTCAATTCATTAACTCCCTTTTGTGCTGCTTTAATCACTATATTTTAAAATATGCTTTCGTTTCCTGAAAATACATATTGCCAATCATATTGCATGCTGTTTGTTATTTGATAGTGTAAAAACCATATCTATCTTAGGTTCAATTATAACTCTTTTTAAGTCCCTTGTGTTTCTGATGCTGGTTCTATTAACCTATTTCTCTTCATGCTGTTGTTTTAGGTTGTGTTGTCTTAATTTTTGCATGACTGATTACGTTTTAAAATGTTATTCCATATACTATATATAAAACTATTGTGGTATATAAAATTTATTTTATAGTTTTTTGATGAGAGATAATTTATTTTAATCCCTGCAAATTGGACAGGCTAGAAGAATCTCCAATCTAAAATCACCTTAATCTAAATATATTGAGATGATTCTAGAAATGGGCTTTAGCCCCTTATTAGCTGATAGTATTTCCAGCTTATTCTCACTACTATATTGTAAATTTTTCAGGTTCCAATTCAAAACCTGGTGGATTATTGGTCCTGAATCCTCTTCCAGCTTTACGCTCCAAAATGTATCCTTTGGATCTTGTGAGTTTACTGTCAAAGGATATTCTAAACTCTCATCTCTGATATTGAAAGAGGCAAATATCTTCAGGCAAAAGCAACCTCTAAAGTCTTATTTATCTCTTGAGATACTGCTCTCTCCTAGATCTTGGTCTCACAATTCTTCACTGCTTTATTAGTTTTCTAATTCTTTGAAATGTACCACAGTATGCACATGTGTCTGTGTATTCTTGGGCATTTCTAGTTGTTCTTTGGGATGGTTGTTCAAACACCACTCAAACTACCACTTAATTTTCAAAACTATGTTTGTGTGAGGTATTAAGCCTTATTCCAAATATTGAAGTACATTCAGAGAAGTTTTGGAACTTGTCCAAAATTATGTAGTTAATAAAAAATGGTTTCAAGATTTGAACTCAAGAATATTAGGTTATAAAACTCATGTACTAAGTAAGTATTCTGAAGAATCTCTGGTTTATAGACCACCATACCATGGTAGCTTATAGTACATTACTTTTATGTAGTTGTATTTACTGCATTTGTCTAAAAGCATTAAAATTAACCCATATTTCATGCAAATGTACAAATATATTGCACTCTAGATGGAAGTCAGCTATTGTTAAGAGAAGAAATAGTTCTAGAATAAATTGATATTCTAAAATTGTATTTGAATTTCTACTATAAAGTAATATTATTTGTATATATTTGGGAAATAGGGTACTTTTCTCATCATACCATGTGCATATCTTTTGTATTTGACAAGGTAATCTTAGACAAAAGTCTCTATTAAGTAGCATTATGACTTCCTATCTTACTTTTCTAGTAAGATGTGGGTATGTTTGCATCTCAACATTTATGTCTATATAAATACATATGTTATATATACATATATCTTATTTCGAGACTTCTGCATTGCATATTGTTTTATTTTCTGACTTATGTTTATTTTATGAAGTGCAAAGCACATTCATTGTCAATTTGATCTTCATTTGTCTTCCTATAATTCTATAATATAGGGGGAGACACCATAAATACTTGGGCTCTTGTAAAACTACTTCACAAGTAGTTTTCAGAGTTTAGGGTTATTCCTAGTTTATCTACACTAGACACAGAATCAATTATTCTAGATATATAATCAATCTGTGTTGCACAGAAAATGCAGAATTGCATTTGCATAGTTAGAAGAATTGTGTGGTCTGTAGAACAGCAGAGATAGATTTAATGAAAATGTAGATTCCAGGCAACACATTTATAATTATTGTACCAACATAGAGAAGGAAATTATGAGTATTGTAATGAAAACCTGTTGTATAAAAGCTTTATTTTTCTTAGTAGATTATAATAACGAGTTCAGTGACACCTTTTGTTTGATGGTAAAGTGACTACCTTCTACAAATATATTAAGGTATTTGGATTATTTCTAATAGAGCCACCACTTCCAGACAGAATGATGAAGTGGTTTCATATCACTTCATAGAAAAAATAAATAGAATGCGTTAAATGTTGCATTAAGTATCGTTTTCTTCACAAACAACTGTAAGTTTTGAGCTCCTGGAGGTCAAAAGCCGTAATTTATTTATGCATTATTATATCAAATTATAATTGGTCTGTAATATTTCATGTTAATTATCATGAATTATTAATTAATAAACATTAATTAAATATATCTTATATTCCAGGTTCTGTGCTATATATTTTAAAGAGAATGTTTACACTGAACTTTACTCACAAAACAATCAATTTAAGTATGAATCACTTTCTTCATGCTACAGCCTAGAAAGATAAACTGATATACTAGTCACATTAACTTTGGAAAAATTAAAGTTTGGGTCTAAGTTTTGATATAAAATCTATTCCCATTTTACTAACAATCATTTAGGAAAATTTAACTGGTTTTCATTGCTATATGATAGTAAGAAAAATATTGTTTCTAAGTATAACTTGTTTTCAAAAAATATTTAAAGTCTTACCATATAGCTAATAACATTGGAGCACAGGCTATTCCATAAATATAAGAATATCAGATATTTGTTTACTCCTAAAGAATAACCATATGCTATTTACATTCTTATTTACAAAGTTATAGATACATACATTTTTATGGCTTACTTTTAAGTTTAAATTAAAACCTTGATATGAATTATTTATCTGTTTGTGAATGAGTTGGTCAAGATATAATTATTTCTGAGCACTAAATTTTACAGCTAATTTGGCTATTGATTTAGCATCAGCTTTTAAGGTTCTTACCAGTTTTCAGTATTTTACTAATAGAAGGTAATGGTTATGTGATTGTTTGTGATATGTTTAGACTGAAGGATGCTGCATCAATAATATTATTGCTAATACTTTTAACTAAACTGAAATCTTACAATCCAAATAAGGCCACCACCAAAACTCCATTAGGAGAAAACTCTCTTGTAGCTTCTTTTCTATTCCTGTTAGCAGTGTTAATGGTTGGTTTGTTGTTGTTGTTTTTTATTTGTTTGTTTGTTTTTTCTGGCCGTTTTGATCAACATTCTTCAAACACTATAAACCTTCTGAGAATTGTAAAATGTGTCTATATTATGTGCCAGTCCTGATCAGATGACTGTACAGTCAAGCATAATAATAGTGTGCTTAAACATACAGCAATTAGATGTTGGCAAGCTTGAGTGAACCCACCATGCATTTAAAAGTCAAGTTATTATCAGAACCCACACACTTTTCATCAATACATGCAAAGTACACCTGTGGTTTGTCAGTAATTTTCTTAGCCAAGAAGATTGATCACAAAATGATGCTATTTTTCACAAATACATGGCCCGCATATCCTCCTGTGCTTATTCAGCACCTTTTTAAAAGACTGAGATGGATTTAAAATAAATATTATTTTTTGATTTTACATATAGAGTTACTTTATAAATATAAGACTTTATTACTGCAAGACATGTTTTGGAGTTTATTTTTAAATTTTTGAATTTTTTCATTAAAACCCAGAAAAACTGATATCAATTACTTTATCTACAAATAGATATGTTTCATTGAGTGCCCCTTGAGATATAAGATTAATAAATATCAACATTTAAATAGTTTAAAAATTATTGATATTTTAATATACAGTATTACTGTAGAATATAAGCATGCCAGTTTTCAAGATTTTTAAAACATTTACAATACAGCAAATAAACTAGTCAAAAATTAAAGTAATATATTTGTAAAAGTTTTATAAACACTGAGAATAACAACTTTTTATAAAATTGCAAAGACATTATCTGGTATTTTAAATTTGCTTCCCTCCCCCCCCCCAGAATATCCATAAAATGATCAACTCTAACATTCATCTCATTAGGCTGTAGTCAAAGATTTCTATGCTTACTCAGGCCACAGGGCACCTAGAATTCATTGTGCTCTTTGCGAGATAATATAAAATTTAATAGGTAAAAATAACTAAATATAAAATTTAGTAATAATTACATTTAATCTTTTACTAAATTCTGGATCACAAATATCAATATAGGGTGAGGAAGGGAGAGATAAAATATTAAACTTCACTTTTTAAAATCTTTTGCACTCCTGCATTTAGCCATGATAGAGTGTCAAAGGTCGTATCTAACCTCCTACCATAAATAACTATAGGGCTGTATAAAACATACAAAATGCTTTCAGACTTTGGAATTCAGTCAGTGTAGAACTATGATCCCTTAGAGAAGGTAAACAAATGAAATGAGTTTTACAATCACATCACCTTTGCTTCCTGAGGAAATTTTGAGATTACTTTGCAGACAGAAACAAAACAACAACAACAAAAAAACACTGTTCTTCCAGGATATTTAGCAGAGAGTGGAGAGGAAAGGCACACCTTAGTGAACTACATTGAAAAATTCTTTAGATCCAGAAAAGCAGAGCTTAAAAATAGGCCTCACAATGATCAAATTGACATTAATTTAATTGCACAATAGACAAACTTAAACCATTTTTTAAAAAACAGCAAGAAATTTCAAACATCCGACGAAGTAACAATAAAAATCAGTAATCGTGCCAAGAAGCATAAAAATAGTCCCATAACCAACATAAAAAGCAGTTAATGGTCACAGAGTAAGAATGATAGAGAGGATGCGACGAGAAGAAAAAAATGTCAGTGTTACAGCACTCATATCTTAGCTCGGACATGAACAGAGATGGGACTATAATCACACATACCTGTAAATAAAAAGATGGATAGATTTCATGTTAATGACTTCTTTTGAACCAATCAGAGAACTGAAATTTAAGGTAAACAATTAACCTGAAATCTAGAGAAAAACAAAGCCACGCAGAAATAAGCAAGATTCAAGCACTGGCTGTCATGGGACAAATACTGCTGAATGCCATACGAGCCAGTTAAACCATAAAATTTTAACAATTTTCTGGAAGCCACATGTGGATTAGAAATAAATTTTGAAGCTGATGGCGGCTATAGACATTGGGATATTTCCACTTTCTTGCAGAATTTCCTGTAGAACCCCACTAGCTACCTAGGGAGAATCCTGAAAAAGACTTCCCATGGTGCTAGCCACGGTTCATCTCATCTCTCCCATGGGAAAAATGACTTGATTTTCAGGGCAAGGATACCAAAGGTGTATATTGAGAATGGTATTATAAACTATTGCAGGATAATGGGAACTCGGGACTGGTATCCACCTATACAAAACGATCAGGAATATGCCCTAGGCCTAGCATTACCACTCAAAGAAGAGCATAAACACTTTTGAAGACCATGCCCCTGAGATCCAAATTAACAGTGCCTGCTTAAGACTGAGGTTCAAACACGACACCAGAGAACAATCCTTAACCATGCTACCAGACCTCAAATTGAACAGTAGAATATAGCTCTGAGATAAGCAAGAAAAGGGTTTTATCTAGGGCCTAGGGAAATGGTAAGGCCAAAATCCAAGTGGGGATAAATAAACAAGGTTTCATTGTTTCATTAGAATTTGATATCTCTAGTTATTATAAAGACAGCTGTAACAACAGCAGGCTTCAATCCCAGCCCCATTTCTGATGAGGTCAGTGCAAAACTACATGGAAGACTTAGAAAGAAAGATATGCCTTTTTTTCAGACATAAAACATTCTTGCCTTCGGATGAGGTCAATACAAACCTTTACGTGGAAGACTTAGAAAGAAAGATGTGCTTTTTTTCAGACACAAAACATTCTTACTTCAGCATCTACTGCCCTTCTATAACAACTTTTATCAAATAACAAGACAGAAAAGAGGCAAAATAAATGAAGTTTAAAGAAACAAAAGGACTTCTGACAAGATGGTCCAATAAGAGCAGCTGCGGAGTGCAGTTCCCAGCGAGAGCGACACAGAAGGCAAGTGACCTCTGCATCTCCAACCGAGGTACCAGATTCATTTTAATGGGACTGGTTGGACAGTGGGCGTAGCCCAAGAAGGACAAACTGAGGCAGGGTTGAGTGTTGCCTCACCCAGGGAGTGAAACAGGCTGGATGACTCCCCTCCTACCCAAAAGAGGCCATCAGGAGTTTTCTGGCCACTCCGGCACTCTGGTTCAGATACTGCGCTTCTCCCAAGGTCCTTACAGTCCACAGACCAGGAAATTCCCGCCAGGCGACAAGTGCCTCGGGTTTCTAGCACAAAACTTGGTGGCCATTTCGGCCAGTGCTGCAGGTTTCCAGCACAAATCTGGGCAGCCATTTTAGCTGGCTCTTGGAGCACCTGCAAGACAGAGCTGCCCATTCCTCTGAAAAAAAGGGGCCTGAGGGCAGGGAGTCAAGTGATCTGGCTTGGTGGGTCCCACCCCCACAAAGACCAGCAAACTGAAACCCACTGGTTGGGATTTTCACAGACAGCACAGCAGTTTGAGTTCAACCCCAGACAGTTGAGCCTGGTGCAGGGAAGGGTGTCAACCATAACCAAGGCAGTTCTAACCTTAATCACAAGGAAATTTACACAGCAGCTGGGCAGAGCCCATGGCAGCTCAGCAATGCCTCTGCAGGCAGACTGTAACTAGGCTCCCTCCTTGCTGAGTAGGACATCTCTGAAAAAAGGCAGCAGACCATCAGGAGCTTATAAATAAAGCCTCACCTTTCAGGGACAGAGCACCTGGGGAAAAAGGTGGATGTGAGTTCCGCTGAAGCAGATTTAAACGTCCCCACTGAGCAGCTCTGAAGGGAGCAACAGAGATCTCAGCACAGCACTTGAGCTCTGATAAGGGACAAACAGCCTCTTCAAGCGGCTCCCTGGCACCTGTATAACAAAAGAGACACCTCATACAGGAGAGCTCTGGCTGGCATCTGGCAGGTATCCTTCTGGGACAAAGCTACCAGAGGAAAGAACAGGCAGCAATCCTTGCTGTTCTGCAGCTGCACAGGTGATTCCCAGGCAAGAAGGGTCTGGAGTGGACCTCCAGCAGGCCTGCAGCAGAAGGGCCTGACTGTTAGAAGGAAAACTAAAAAACAGAAAGAAATAGTTACAACATGAACAGAAAGGATATTCACTCAGAGACCCAATCCGAAAGTTACCAATTTCAAAGACCAAAGGTAGATAAATCCATGAAAATGGGATGAAACCAGTGCAAAAATGATGAAATCACCAAAAACCAGAATGTCTCTCCTCCTCCAAGGGGTCATAACTCCTCACCAGCTGCTGGGAATAATGTGGATCCCTCTGTGGTGACTGAGCAACCCCAAGCTTCTGGAAGAATTGGCAAAACCCGAGCTATCTGAAATAACAATAAGAAATTGTTGTTGATTTTTAACCTGAAAATTCTCTTAGAATTTGGTTTCCCTGAAATGAGTTATTTGCTTTATGATGCTTGTTACTTACTGTATTGATTATATTTGAGAAAATGAAGAATAATATGAAATGCTGAGATGTGATTTGTAACTTTGGCTCTGCTGAGCTAGATCTTGTAACTCTAGCTCTACTGAACTGTTCTGGTAAAAATAGAAACTCTGTGAAATGGGCTAACCACACAGCTTGACTGTTGGAGAGAGATGACAGCACATAATAGGCTTCTCATTGCAGAGAGCCTATAAATGGACACGTAATGGAGAGGCTTATTACCTGGATTCCTTTCCCAGGAAAGGCATATTGATTAGGTCCCTGGAAAGGGAATGCAACCCTTATGGAGAGCCTATAAACGGACACATGATGGATGATTGTCATGAGGAAAAACTTCTGTGGTTGAGATAATGATGTAAAAGTCTTTCTTCTCCCACTGCTCCTCCAGGCTTGAATGGAGGACCCCTCCTCTTGCAACTTTTGTGGTCAGGCTGGTTGTCCTTTGTCAGATCCTGTTCCCCCTGCAGTTGTGAGCCCAATATATTCTTGCTGATAATCATAAGTTTATGATTCATATATTCTTGCTAAGATGTATGATTTCTATGCTGACACAGAAAAGTTATCTTTACATTGTTCTACTTTTATAAATTTTTGTGAACCAGCTTTTGTGAACGTATTCTTTTTGTATAATTATCACTGAAACTTTGTGTAACCTTGCTCTCTCTCCCCTATTAAAAGAGCATAATAAAAAAAACAGAAGTTTTTTTAGGGGAATGTCAGACATCCATGGAGCAGCTTTATGTGATGTCTCCCCTGGGCCTGGCTTTAAAGAAAACTTTTCTCTTGACTCTCTTTCGTTTTCACTGACCACTTGATCACTTTGAGAGATCTTAAACCCACATTGATATATTGGGAGCTAGTCTCACCAATAACCAGCAAGGGAACACAACTGGATGGAGAATGAGTTTGACAAATTGACAGAAGAAGGCTTCAGAAGGTGAGTAATAACAAACTTCTCTGAGCTAAAGGATCATGTTGTAACCCATTGCAAAGAAACTAAGAACCTTGAAAAAAGGTTAGACAAAATGCTAACTAGAATAACCAGTTTAGAGAAGAACATATACAACTTGATGGAGCTGAAAAACACAGCATGAGAACTTCACGAAGCATATACAAATTTCAATAGCCGAACTGATCAACAGAAGAAAGGATATCAGAGATTGAACATCAACTCAATTAAATAAAATGATAAGGCAAGATTAGAGAAAAAAAGTCAAAAGAAATGAACAAAGCCTCCAAGAAATATGGGATTATGTGACAAGACCTAATCTATGCTTGATCAGTGTAACTGAAGAGGACAGGGAGAATGAATCCAAGCTGGAAAACACTCTTCAGGATATTATCCAGGAGAACTTCCCCAACCTAGCAAGGCAGGCCAACATTCAAATACAGGAAACACAGAGAACACCATAAAGATATTCTTCAAGAATAGCAACCCCAAGACACATAATCATCAGATTCACCAGGGTGGAAATGAAGGAAAAAATGCTAAGGGCAGCCAGAGAGAAAGTTTGGGTTACCCACAAAGGGAAGCCCATCAGACTCACAGCAGATCTCTTGGCAGAAACTCTACACGCCAGAAGATAGTGGGTACCAATATACAATATCCTTAAAGAAAAGAAGTTTCAACCCAGAATAACATATCCAGCCAAACTAAGCTCCTAAGCGAAGGGGAAATAAAATCCTTTAGGACAAGCAATTGCTGAGAGATTTCATCACCACCAGACGTGCCTTACAAGAGCTCCTGAAGAAAGCACTAATCATGGAAAGGAACAACTAGTACCAGCCACTTCAAAAACATACCAAATGATAAAGACCATTGACACAATGAAGAAGCTGTGTCAACTAACAGGCAAAACAACCAGCTAGCATCAAAATGGCTGGATCGAATTCACACTTAACAATATTAACCTTATATGTAAATGGGCTAAATGCCCCAGTCAAAAGACACAGACTGGCAAATTGGATAAAAAGTCAATATGCTATGATGTGCTGTATTCAGGAGACCCATCTCACATTCAAACACACACAGGCTCAAAATAAAGGGATGGAGGAAGATTTACCAATTAAATGCAGAGCAAACAAAAAGTAGGAGTTGCAATCCTAGTCTCTGATAAAACGGAATTTAAACCAACAAAGATCAAAAGAGACAAAGAAGGGCATTACATAATGGTTAAGAGATCAATGCAACAAGAAGAGCTAACTATCCTAATTCTATATGTACCCAACAGGAGCACCCAGATACATAAAGCAAGTTCTTCCTGATTTACAAAGAGACTTAGACTCACACACAATAATAATGGGAGACTTTAGCCCTCCACTGTCAATATTAGACAGATCAATGAGACAAAAAATTAACAATGATATCCAGGGCTTCAACTCAGATCTGAACCAAGCAGAACTAATAGAAATCTACAGAACTTTCCACCCCAAATCTACAGAATATACATTCTTCTCAGGATCACATCACATTTACTCTAAAACTGACCACATAATTGGAAGTAAATCACTCCTCAGCAAATGCAAAAGAACAGAAATCATAACGAACAGCCTCTCAGACCACAGTGCAATCAAATTAGAACTCAGGATTAAGAAACTAACTCAAAACCACACAACTACATGGAAACTGAACAACCTGCTCCTGAACAACTACAGGATAAATAATGAAATGATGGCAGAAATGAAGATGTTCTTTGAAACCAATGAGAAGGAAGACACAACATATCAGAATGTATGGGACAAATTTAAAGCAGTGTCTAGAGGAAAATTTATAGCACTAAATGTCCACATAAGAAGAGAGGAAAGGTCTAAAATCAACACCCTATCATCACAATTAAAAGAACTGGAGGAGCAAGATCAAACAAATTCAAAAGCTAACAGAAGGCAAGAAATAACTAATATCAGAGCAGAACTAAAGGAGATTAAGACACAAAAAACCCTTCAAAAAATCAATAAATCCAAGAGTTGGTTTTATGAAAAGATCAACAAAATAGATAGAATGCTAGCCAGACTAATAAAAAAGAAAAGAGAATATTCAAATAGATGCAATAAAAAATGATAAAGGGGATATCACCATCAATCCCACAGAAATACAAGCTACCACGAGAGATTACTACAAACAACTCTATGCACATAAACCAGTAAACCTAGAAAAAAGGGACAAATTCCTGAACACTTACATCCTCCCAAGACTAAACCAGGAAGAAGAATCCCTGAATAGACCAATAACAAGGCCTGAAGTTGAGGCAGCAGTTAATAGCCTACCACCAGAAAAAGTCAAGGTCCAGATGGGTTTGCAGCTGAATTCTACCAGAAATACAAAGAGGAGCTAGTACCACTCCTTCTGAAACTATTCCAAATAATACAAAAAGAGGGAATCCTCCCTAACTCATTTTGTGGGACCAACATCATCCTGATACCCAAACCGGCAGAAACACAACTAAAAAAGAAAATTTCAGGCCAATATCCACAATGAACACTGATGTAAAAATCTTCAATAAAATACTGGCAAACTGAATGCAACATCACATCAAAAAGCTTATCCTTCACGATCAAGTAGGCTTCATTCCAGAGATGCAAGGGTGATTCAACACCCACAGATCTATAAATGTAATTCATGACGTAAACAGAAGCAATGACAAAAACCACATGATTATCTCATTAGATGCAGAGAAGGCCTTTGACAAAATTCAACAACCCTTTATGCTAAAAACTCTAAATAAACTAGGTATTGATGGAACTAATCTCAAAATAATAAAAGCTATTTATAACAAACCCATGTCCAATATCATACTGAATGTGCAAAAACTGGAAGCATTCCCTTTGAAAACTGGCACTAGACAAGGGTGCCCTCTCTCACCACTCCTATTCAATATAGTATTGGAAGTTCCAGCTAGAGAAATCAAGCAAANAAAAAAAAAAAAAAAAAAAAAAAAAAAAAAAAAAAAAAAAAAAAAAAAAAAAAAAAAAAAGAAAGAAAGAAAGAAGGAAATACAGTGTATTCAATAAGAAAATAAGTCAAATTGTCTCTATTTGCAGATGACACAATTGTATATTTATAAGACCCCATTGTCTCAGCCCAAAATCTCCTTAAGATGATAAGCAACTTCAGCAAAGTCTCAGGATATAAAATCAATGTGCAAAGATCACAAGCATTCCTATACACCAATAACAGACAAATGGAGAGCAAAATCATGAGCAAACTCCCATTCACAATTACTACGAACAGAATAAAATATCTAAGAATACAACTAACAAAGGATGTGAAGGACTGCTTCATGGATATCTACAAACCACTGCTCAAGGAAATAAGAGAGGACACACACACAGATAGAAAAACATTCCATGTTCATGGTTAGGAAGAATCAATATAGTGAAAATGGCCATACTGCCCAAAGTAATTTATAGATTCAATGCTATCTCCCTCAAACTAACATTGAGCTTCTTCACAGAACTGGAAAAAAACACCTTAAACATCATATGGAACCAAAAAAGAGCACACATAGCCAAGACAATCCTAAGCAAAATGAACAAGGCTGGAGGTATCACACTAACTGACTTCAGACTATACTATAAGACTACAGTATTCAAATCAGCATGGTACTAGCACCAAAACAGAGATATAGACCAATGGAACAGAACAGAGTCCTCAGAAGTAATGCCACCCATGTACAACCATCTGATCTTTGACAAACCTGACAAAAACAAGCAATGGGGAACAAATTCCCTGTTTAATAAAAGATGTTGGGAAAACTGACTAGCCATGTGCAGAAAGCTGAAACTGGATCCCTTCCTTACACCTTATACAAAAATTAACTCCCGATGGATTAAAGATTTAAAGGTAAGACTTAAGACTTTAAAACCCTAGAAGAAAACCTAGGCAATACCATTCAGAACATAGACATAGGCAAGGACATCATGACTAAAACTCCAAAAGTAATGGCAACAACAGCCAAAATAGATAAACGGGATCTAATTAAACTTAAGAGCGTCTGCACAGTAAAAGAAGCTATCATTAGAGTGAACTGGCCACCAACAGAATGGGAAACTATTTTGCAATCTACCCATCTGACAAAGTTCTAATATGCAGAATCTACAAAGAACTAAAACAAATATACAAGAAAAAAAACAATCAACCCATCAAAAAGTGGGCAAAATATATGAACAGACACTTTTCAAAAGAAGATATTTATGTGGCCAACAAACATATGAAAAAGTCCTCATCATCGCTGGTCATTAGAGAAATGCAAATCAAAACCACATTGAGATGCCATCTTATGCCAGTTAGAAGGGTGATCATTAAAAAATCTGGAGATAAGATGCTGGAGAGGATGTGGAGAAACAGGAACACTTTTACACTGTTGGTGGGAGTGTAAATTAGTTCAACCATTTTGGAAGACAGTGTGGTGATTCCTCAAGGATCTAGAAATAGAAATACCATTTGACACAGCAATCTCATTACTAGGTATATACCCAAAGGATTACAAATCATTCTATTATAAAGACACATGCACAGGTATGTTCATTACAGCACTGTTTACAATAGCAAAGACTGGAAACCAACCCAAATGGCCATCAATTACAGCCTGGTGAAAAAAAAAATGTGTCACATATACACTGTGGAATACTATGCAGTCATAAAAAAGGATGAGTTCATGTCCTTTGCAGGGACATGGATGAATCGCTAAACCATCATTCTCAGCAAATTGGCACAAGAATAGAAAACCAAATAACTTATGTTCTCACTCATAAGTGGGTGTTGAACAATGAGAATACATAGACACAGGGAGGGGAACATCACACACTGGGGTCAGTTGGGGGGTGGAAGGCTAGGGGAGGAAGAACAGGGGGTGGGGCTGGGGAGATTGGAAATGGATAACATTAGGAGAAATACCTAATGTAGGTAACGGGGGGATGGAGGCACAAATCACCATGGCATGTGTATACCTATGTAACAGTCCTGCAAGATCTGCACATGTACCTCAGAACTTAAAGTGTAGTTAAAAAAAAAAAAGAAAGAAACAAAGTGGTCATCAGAATCAAACTCAGATATGAAACAGATGTTGTAATTATCAGACAGAAAACATAACATAATTATGATTAATATATTTAATGATTATAATGTAAAACTTAAAATAATGCAAGATCAAATAGGTAATTTCAACAGAGAGATGGACACTGAAAGTAAAGATAAAATTGAAATTCTAGAAATAAAAAGTACATTAACAGAATGAGGGTGTCTCACCTGGCTTGCCTGTAGAGTCGACACATCCAAGAAAACAACCAGTCAACCTAAAGAAAGATCAATAAAAATTGCCAAAATGAAACACAAATAGAAAAATAATAAAAACAAACAAACAAAAAAAGGAGTCAAACATCCAATTTACTAGGATAATAAAAAGGGTATAATGTGCATAATTAGAATTCCAGAAGGATAAGAAAGAAAGACATGAAATATTTAAGGAAACAGTAGTGAATAATTTTCCAAAATTAGTGACAGATGATGTGTTCAAGAAATTTAAAGAACACCAAGCAAGATATATGAAAAAAAAATCCATATTTCAGCACATTGTTCAAACTGCTGAAAAGCAAAGATGAAAATAAAAATCTTGAGGATAGATGCAGGGAAAAGGCACACGTTATATTTGGAGGAACAAGTATAAACAGTATATAAGAAGTCTTATAAAAAGCAACTAATCAAGAAGACAACATAATGATATATTTCAAATACTAAAAGAAAAAAGTATTATCAACCCATAATTCATTACCAAGTGATGAAAAATAAACAATTCTTCAGGAGTGAGGAAAAATAAACAATTTCTTAGACAACCAATACTGGGGAATTTATTGCCAGCAGATCTAAGCTACAAGAATTAAAGCAGTTTTTTAAGCAGAAAGTATTTGAAATGTCAGAAGTCTACTCAAAGATATTAAGAGCATCATGCATAAAACAGATGAAAGCTAAAAAAAAAAAATGTGTCTTTGTTAGCCAGAATTGCAGTAATTAACCACCATAGATTGAGTGGCTGAAATATCATTAATTTATTGTCTCATCCTTCTGGAAGCTAGAAGATCTAGATCAGGGTGCTAGTATGGTTGATTTCTGGTGAGGTCTCTCTTCCTGGCTTGTGGACAGTCCCCTTCTTGCTAAGTTATCACTTGCATAGCATTTCTTTTTGCATACAAAATAGGGGAACACAAAGTGCTCTGTGGCTCTCTGGTATTCTATCTTATAAGGACATTGATCTTATTAGATTAGGGCCCTACCCATATGATTTCATTTAGCCTTAAAAGCCCTGTCTTCTAATATAGGCATACTAGGGGTTAGGGCTTCATCATATAAATTTTAGGGATGGGCACATTAAGTCCAATAATATATATATTGCAACGGAGTCTCACTTTGTCATCAGGCTGGAGTGCAGAGACCTGATCTTGGCTCACTGCAACCTCTGCCTCCAGTGTTCAAGTGATTCTCCTGCTTCAGCCTCCTGAGTAGCTGGGATTACAGGCACCCACCATCACACCCAACTAATTTTTGTATTTTAAGTAGAGACAGGGTTTCACCATATTGGTCAGGCTGGTCTGGAACTCCTGACCTTGTGATCCGCCCTCCTCGGTCTCCCAAAGTGCTGGGATTACAGGAGTGAGCCACCTCTCTTGGCCACCTTTTCTTATTTTTAAACGCTCTAAAAGATAATTGAATTTTTGAAGCAATGATAGTAATAAGTACCATGTACTTGCAGTATATGTAAAACTGAAATGTGTGAGAATCATGCAAGGAAAAATATTAAGACTAAAATGTCATAAGGTCTGTATGGTAAACATGTATTGGTATAAATTATTTTGAAGTTAATCACAGATTATTTAAAAATTTATTTTGTAAATAGTATGTCAAACACTACTATGAGTTTTAAAAAGTATAAGTAACAAGTTATAGAAGCTATAAAAGGGAATAAAGTGATGTGTTAAAACTATAAAGTAGAAAAAGACAAAAAATAAAAACTTAATAGAAATAGCTAGTAATATGCTGGATTTTACTTCAAATATAGCAATAATTATTGTAAATGTGAATTGTATAAATATACCAGTTAAAATTCAAGAATTTTCACTTTAAATAAAAAAAAGCATGACTGAACTATATATTAACTATAAGAAAACCACTTTAAAGATACAGATATGTTAAAAGAATAGTGAAAGTCATGTAATGCAAATACTAAACAAAAGAGCCCTTGCTAGTTATATTAACTTCAGATGAAGATTAGTTTGAGATTTCAGAACAAGAAGGATTGTTGGAAACAAGAAGGTATTATCTCATAATGAAGTAGCCAATTTTTAAAGATGACCCAGCCTAGATGTATATGCAATGTACAAGGTAAAAGATTAACTGATAGAGCAAGCAACCACAGAAATAACAATATAGATGACCTGAACAGCAATTGCCTCAAATAACTTTTACAGAACATCCTACCCACAACAGAATACACATTATATTAAGCACACTTGGAACATTTACCATGATGAACCATATCCTAGGCCATTAGAAGGAAAGAAAAACAAATTCATATTATTTAAAGTATTTGTGTTCACAGTAATAGATTCAAATTATAAATTAATAAAACCAAAATATGAAGTACTTATTCATAAATCTAACAACATATCCAAGGTAGTTAGGTAGAAAACTAAAAAATCTTTATTCAAGAAATCATAGATTTAAATAATTTATGATATATACCATGCCCATAGACTTGAAAAATCAATGTGGTTAAGGTGTCATTTCTCTCCAATTGGAACTTTGGAAGTATTAATTCAAAATAATCCTAATCAAAACCTCAGTAGGCTTTTTTTTTTTTTTGGTACGCATTGGAAATTTAACTTTAAAACTTACACTGTAAGTTAAAGGATCTAAAATATCCTAAAGAATTCTAAGGATAAGTAACAAAGTTGAAATTTGCATTATAAATTTTCAAGACTTAAAGCAACAGTAATAAAAACTTATTTTTTTAAAATGCAGCAATGACAACTTAAGGTGAAAAAATAGTCATTTCAAAACATGTTGTGAGAAAAAAATTCAATTCCATATAAAAAAAAAAACTGAATCATGTCTCAGGTTCTATATAAAATAAACTCAAAATGAACTAGGCCATAAATTCAAAATATAAATATAGTTCTTAATATAAATGTAAATTTTATTCAAAATTTTAAAAATCTGAAAGAAATTATAGAAGAAAATCTACATGACTTAAGGTTTCATTATGAATTTTTAAATATAACACAAAACACATGATGCATACAATGAGAGGAAAAAACAGTTAAGTCAAACTTCATTAAAATTGTTTAAATTTGTCCTGTGAAAGACATTTTTATGAGAATGAAAAGCAAGCAATAGACTGAGGGAATATATTTGCTAATCACATATCTGATAAAGACTTGAATCTAAACTATAGAAAAAATACTTAAATCTCAATAACAAAAAAATGAACAACCCAAGTTAAAAAAAATGGGTCAAATATCTTAAAAGAAGATATCAAAGGCGATATATAAATGGCAAACACACAAAAAAACTTCATTTTCATTTGTCATCAGGGAAATCCAAATTATAGCCAAATGAGATTCTATAACACACTCATAGAAAGGGGAACTCCACAAGACAGACAATGTCAAATGCTGGCCAAGTTATGAAGCAATTAGAGCTATTATTCATTGTTGACGGAAATGCAATATGATGTGTAAAATTACACATATGACCCAACTACAACATTCCTAGATATTTGAGTAACTTGAAAGCTATTTACACAAATACTTGTATGCAAATGTTTATAGGACATTTACTTGTAATTACTAAAATTAGAAACAACTAAAATTTTCTTAAACAGGAAATTAATAAACAGTGATAAAACCATAAAATTGAATCCTAGTCAGTGATACAAAGGCATAGGATATTGACTTATTCATTAATGTGGAGGTGTCATAAATGTATCTTACTAAGAGCCTACACCAGGTGGTGTTGTATTGGATAACTATTTTCATATGACATTCTGGAAAATGTAAGACTATAGAGAAGGTAATCAGGTCAGTGTTTGCCAGAGATTACTAGTGACTGATGGTGTTTGACTACAAAGGAAACACAAAGAGAAATTTTTAGTATGTTGGAACTGTTCTGTAAGGTACTGGGGTACTGGATACATGATTCTATGCATTTACCAAAACCTATAAAACTGTATATCATAAAAAAGTGAACTTTGATGATTGAACTAAAAATTATAATGTCTTTTGATATTCACAGCAATGATATGTAAGAGTGGAAAAAGTAAAGGGACATAAACAGGAGTAAGGTTTCTCTCCAATCAAGATGATTAAATGTTGATAATTCATGTGTGTTGTAATTCTCACAACAACTAATATGAAAACTATACAAAGAGGTACACACAAAAAATGATAAAATGTCAATATAAAATGCTGAAAAAGAAACCCACAGGAAAAGAAAAAGTAAGAACTAGAAACAGGACAAAAGGGAAACCTAAGCTCTAATATAATAAAAATTACCTTAAATATGAATGGACTAAACCCACAAATCAAAAGATTGGCAGAGAGGAAAAACAAAACATGGCCCAACCATATACTGTTTAATATAAGTTCACCTGAAATTCATCAAGTTAGTTGAAAGTAAAAGGATGTAAAGATATACTATGGAACTATTAATGATGATAAGAGCAAAAATAGCTCTATTAATATCTGAGGAAATAGACTCAAAACAAAAGAAAGTTATTACAGATAAAATGTACATTACACAATGAGCAAAGGATCAGTCCACCAAGAATATATGAGCATCCTTTAAGTTGTATACACCAAAATACATAAAAATATTTCAAAATAACTTAAAGCAAAAACTGATAAGCTGAAAGAGGAAATAGACAAGTTCAAAATTATAGCTTGGATTTTAACTTTAAAACCAGTAAATTTCACACTTCAAATGAAATTGACTAATTTATTACTAGACCTAAATTACAAAAACTGATGTAAGAAGAGTCAGAAAACCTTAATACCGTTATAGTGATTAAAGAATGTGAAATCTTAGAATTCTGCACTCAAAGAAAATCCCAGGATCTGTTGCCTTCTATGAACTCTAACAAACATTTAATGAAAAAATAACATAGATCTCTACTACATTCTGTCAGAAAATAGAGTAGAAGATGAACAACCTTAAAAACAAAAACCACTGCCAAATATTAACCAATTAAATCAAGCAGTATTTTTTAACATAATATGCAATGAATGTAATTTATCTGAAGTATGTAAGCTTGATATAACATATAAAAACTAATAAAACTCATGTACATAGGAAAAAATCATAAAGGAAAGCCCAAATAATACACTTAATGGAGCCAAAGGAAAAAAAAAATGTACAGAATTCAACACTCACTCACAATGCACAAATTGATTGCAGATACTTTGAAAATTACTGATGCTGCATATGCTGAGGTTCCATACTAACACTGATAATTACAAACAATTTTATAGCACATGCTATGTCTCCGACTCCATTGTACATATTTTGCATTGAAGTCATTGAATTAAATGACTTAAAAAATGTCATGAAATAGGTGCTATTATTTCCAATGTATGAATAAGGAAACTGAAGCACGCAGAAGTTGAATTATTTCCTCAGAGCTAAAAAGTTAACAAGTGGTTGAACCAGCGTTATGTAACCCAAATTGATTTTCTTAATCATTTAGCATACTGCCTTTTAAATATTGACCTTGTTTTCTGCTCGTATTACCTAATTACCATTCTGTGTTCTTACCTCTCCAATGTTGGGTATGGAGTTTGGGGGAGAGGAGTTCAAGAAGATTAAAAAAACATGATTATTGCTGAATATTTTTCACTGTTTAGTCAAATTACATTTCTCAGAATTTTGGTGATTTAAGTTAGAAACACACACTGGATCCTTTTTATTCTTTTTCATTCCAACTTTAAAATTTATGTTTAGTGTTTTCTAATGCAAAAAAAAAAATGTAAGAAACACTGTTTAATAATAAAACAATAGTAAAACCATGATTTGGGGTTCTGCTACACAATATAGAAAAATGAATGTCACCAGTGCCATTGAATCTTCTTTATGCCCTTCATGGATTTTATTCACTGAGAATCAAAAGGTAATCAATACATTCAATTTGAATGAAACCAAATAGTGACAACTTTGGTGATTTAAATGATATAATATAGTACTGCATCACATATAATATACTGGGATTTGAACAAAATAATTTTTGCAGGTATGTTAAAGCATATGTATCAAAGCTCTAAAATGTTGTATTTCATAAATATGAAAATTTACTCATTCTTTTGTGGATGAACAAGCTTTATTTGCATAATAATGCTGACAACAGTATATTTGTAGATGTAGTTAGCTGCATATTTGATAAAAATTTGTCTAGGATGTGACAAGATAGTTTCAAATTGTTTTCTAGATTGGCTGTTGCC